>NC_054758.1:3832500-3987500 GCF_018143015.1 Lytechinus variegatus | reverse complement strand
GTATATGTGTATTGTACATTGACAGTATAATTTGGTTGATTTCTTTAAAGGGGGAGTGAACTGTGTGTAGTCTCTCATTGACTGTGTGTTATAAATAGATTTTAAAATATACGTTTTCAGATATCTACTAATACTACAGAGAATAAAGCGACCTATGTTGTATAGATAAACTAAAATGTTTTGAGAGGAAAAGTATTTTTTTTGCTACTTGGTAACATAATTGTTGCGGTATAAATGTATTGATCGAATAGTTAATTAGCATGTTATCACATAAGTGGGTCTACATTACTAGACTACACTAGCATTATGGGTCAGAAATGAGTAGTTGAGGACTCGAGATGGCGCTATTGGCGCTATTGGTTCGTATCTTCTAGAGTACCTACATTATAGGTACTCTATAGTATCTTCTTTTAACAATGGATAAAAAAGTTGCCATGAAATTGAAATTAACAAATGTCAATATTAGTAAGATATTGAATTAAATTGTATTATTAACAGTACACAAAAGAGGTAAAACTGTTGTTAAGACCCAACAGCACTAGCGCTGTTCGACTTTTTGGTTTTCCGAGGTTCTTTGACTTATGTATTCTGAATCCAAAGTCCATGGTTCACAGTTCATTTAAAAGTAAGTAAAAAATATCAGGGCTTAATATGACATCATTTCATCTTAATGATTAATCACAACTCAAGAGTTTTATTTTTTCTGCGAAACGATGATATTGTTGTTTCTTCCCTTTATATATTAGGGGTAAATTATTCTATAATTCACCAAATAATTATCATTTCACTTAAGGAAAGCGGGAGAGCAGGGACAAAGCATCATTCAGTCTATATTCATGATAATTAAAAAACGTTGTTTAAAATTTCAAGCAGGAGTCTTGACATTTTTTTTGTCTGTCACTCCAACATCAATTGTTTATATTTGAAACAAGTTTTTTTTTTAAGATGTACTGTAAAAACTGTGGTGTCAAAACTGACACTAATTGGTGTTAATAGAGGACCACACCCCTGAGGTGTTAAAATTACACCCTAGAGATTAAACATAACACCAAGAGTGTAAATGTAACAACAAAAGGTGTTGTAATAACACCTATAGGTGTAAAACTAGCACCACCAATTTA
The DNA here is from genome assembly GCF_018143015.1 of Lytechinus variegatus. Taxonomy (NCBI): domain Eukaryota; kingdom Metazoa; phylum Echinodermata; class Echinoidea; order Temnopleuroida; family Toxopneustidae; genus Lytechinus; species Lytechinus variegatus. The sequence continues at coordinate 3,986,379 of NC_054758.1, read as the reverse complement.
ACACCGGTGTAAAATAAGTGGTGTGCCTGTACACCGGTTAACACTACAGTTTTTGCTGTGTGTTGAAAACGTTTAAAGAATTTCGAAAACATTTAAAAAATATTGTTGTGTAAAAATTTAAACATCTTGTTGTTAGTGTGACGCGGTTAAACAGCGTCTTGGCACTGTGTATATATGTTTTCACCAAACGTTGCTAAACTTTAAAATCCAATAGCTTAATTATTTGAGTAAATCTATCTTTAACCTGCACCTGCATTGCACCCATGCACTTGATCAATGAAGAAAGAACTTTATGTACCATTTTATGAGACCGCCATCATTTTCAAGCTTATTAACCGCTCACGATGGCGGTCTCCTGCTTTATTCGTTTAAACTGTTATTTTCTTTTCATTGAATATTGCTTCTTGTTAACATTTATTTCTCACTGCTTTACTATAACTATTGCTTAAATTGATTTGTAAAACTTAATAGTATCACCTATGTAATGTTGCATATTACTATGCTGAGTGCAGAAATAAAATAAAATCGAATAAAAATCAAATCAAATATGGTGATTTTCAGCATTTTTACTCGGTGAACTCATTTCTCAATATAATTTCAGCCCGGGTACCCCTTTAGCTTATGGCTTTCGAATTAAAGAAGTTATTATCAGATTTACATGACACTTTCATACAGCGTTATTACTTTTTTTCTTTCATTTGAGTAGATTGTTTATTATCTATTTGGCTTTATATAATTGAGAGTGTGCCCTTATTTCACTCAGTCTATTTCAGCACGAGGCCATTTTAAAACGTATTGTGCGTCACAATCATAAGAGTTGAATCACCAATCGACTTAACATTCTGTTTTGAGGTAGGCCTAACTGTGACTCTTAACATTAATTCATTTGATAAACATTTTTCGAATATAGGCCGTAGGGCAAAACTAAGGATATTGATAGCAAAATATAACCAGCAAAGAGAAGGAGGTGGCTCATGATATTAGGAAACAAAATTTAAAACATAGGCCTATATACTGCAGAAAAATTCACGACTCGTCCCCAACCATCTATCGCCAAAGAATGAAGATTTCTTTGTATTTAATACGCGCACAAAACACCAAAACACCCCCCCCCCCGAACAAAAACATCCTCCCGAAAAAAAAAACGAAAAAAATAGACAAATACAACAATACAAGTCAAAAAGTAAAACTGAAAGATAAGTATTTTTTCTCTCTGAAGCTCTATGTTCTAACTATATACGACGACACTGTATTTTTGGGACTGAAAGTAGACACAGGGTCAGGGATCGGAGCGAGCATGCGCTATGCGCGATTATTGTGGAAAGATTTGATCCGTGGAATGCATGCAATCAATAATTAATGTAGACTTTCGCTGTTTGTGATTGATGTGAGTTTCTTGGACTGAACTGCTTCTCATATGAGGCCGTATGTTGGCCATTCTGTTGTAAACAACGTTTTTTTATTACCACTGAAACTTCCTGGAAATCTGGAGACATATGATCGCTTGGTTTTAGGATTTTTAGGGACAGTTGTTGTCTCTCCCCGAACTCCGGCTACTTCCCGCATACCGCCTGGTATTGGTTTCTGTGCAGTTCGACGCCACAACAACACGAATGCATAGCTGAGATACGGCGACGCCACGAAGTGAGTAGAAACAAAATTCGACTTACATGTAGATGTACATGTCAATGCATGTAGGCCTACATCATACATGTACGCCAAGATTCTAGAGATCTAAATCACTATCCTGCTTTTCCTTTAATTCTTGTGCCAGGCCCAGTTGCATGTTGTTATTCATGATCTCCATTAGCTATTTGTTTAGTAGATTAAAATGGTGAACATGTGAGTGAGAACAGAGAAGAGAAGGAAGGAGAAGAATGTGAAGAAACTAGTAAAAGAGGAGGAGAGGTCAGAAGAGGGAAAAAAGAGGAGAAGAAGGTTGAAGGAGAAGAAGAAGAAGGAGGAGGAGAAAAGGAAGGAGGTCCAAGAAGAAGATGATTGAGTTCAACCTATTAATGTTTGACACATTTTTTCTCATTGTTTTTTTTATTTGTTTTCAGATGTGGATGTGACTTTTACAAAGAATCTGTCAGCATGCATAATGACATTTGAGGAAATTAAAATAATGTTCATGATAACTATATTTGATGAAAAACAACTAAGTTTAGATCTCTATAAAGCCATATTTAGCCATTGGCATTGTATACCGTACTTCACTTTCTGTTGGCTTTAAACTTAATTTAGTACATTTCTTAATGTAAACCCTGGGCCCAATTTCATAAAACTTCAAATTAAAAAGACAGTTAAAAGCTACTGAAATCCTTCAATTTGATTGGCTGATAGTAAACTTGTTATAGAAAGTGTGCATTTGTTTTGTTCAGTGAAATGGACCCCTGATCGGACAAATGGGATGATCTATGACAAACTACAAAATATTCCAGTTTGAGTAGCTGCACGATTTGCAAAGAAAAAAAAATTATGCAAACATTCATCAATCTGCCAGAACTTATAGGATGGGGGTCGGGTGTCCAGACACATTATATTTTGAAGCTTTCTTTTTGTCTTTGGATTACACTAAAATTAATGCATGAATTCAATAGTTGTAATCATCTTCTATTTTGTTCTTTATAACATTTCCTAACATTTTTTACTAAAAACTTCGCTTACAAGTGCTTTTTCCAAATGACTTTCTAAACTTGATCGTCCGTACACACAACCTGTCCGGACACACAACAACTGTGAATAATTGGTAAACTGCCAATTCATCTATTAACAACTCGTCCACTCATCACATGGTCTCCCTTTATTTAGTCTAGAATGCCATTCTGTCCATCAACATTTCGTCTAATTACCATTTGGTCCAATAATCACCAGTTCGTCTGTGACCATTTTGTCTAATAACCAGTAGGCAGTTGGTCTAGTACCTGTTTACTTTTCATTCTTTCGCCTAATCAACACTTATCCAATTAGGTCAAATATAGTGGTTTTAGAACGAAATGGTGAGTGGACAGACAAAATGGCAATTACATGTAGACCATGTGGATCTAGTGGACGACTTGATGGTAGACCAACTTAGACGAGTTGGCAGTTAATCGAATTGGCACTAGAACAATTGAAAATAAAGCCAAAATACATTTACCTTGAAAGTAGGCATAACGTTTTAAATACCGGTACACAACTTATTTGACCCTCTTCATCCGAAAGTTGGTACAATGTACATGATGTACATGTACTTGTTTGCCATTGAGTAGTATGGGTAGAGAGAATGTAAGTACAATGTATTGTGAATAAATGTTGAGAAACTTTTCAGTGTATTTATGATTAAAAAATCAAGGTATCGAAGCTTTAAAAGTGAACTTTGGAGAGCATTGTAGAAATATTTGCAATCGAGCATAACTCCAAAATATCAAATGCAAATTGTTTTTTTTTCAATTTGAAATGCATACTGGTAGGTGGGGAATTGTATAAATGCATTCAAATTTATGCAGCTCTTTCAGACCCCAGATGCATTTACATGTACATGTATACTGGTACTGTATTATGTAGATTATAATTTCAAGGTTAAATTTTAGCACGAAAGCAAAATAGCAAACTATATATATATTTGCAAACAAAATGTGCATGTAAAAATGAGTAGCTACAATTAAAAAGCAATTACTTTGAAGCAATGTATGACACTGTATGAGATTAAATTTTGGCCAAGAAGATGTGAAGTTACATGTATGCTATAAATTAATCCTTATTCATATTAAAAAGAGCATTATCGCAGTAATGGAAATTTTCACTGTTGAATGAAATCATATTATCTGCCTACTTCAGCTAGAAACCTGTGTACTTTCTTGAATTTACTTTCTTAAATGTAATTTGTACTTTATCAATGCATACATGTAAAGCATCATGTAGATTGCATGTACTGCGCAAGAAATTGCAGTGCAGGCTGGCATATACAGTGCACACTTCAAGTGTATGAAGAAGATCTAAAAATAGCCTGCATCTTTTTCAACATTATCACAGTCCCTCGAACAGAGAGCAGGTGAAGGCAGCATCCCCCCTGCAGCAATAATGGGCTATTCCGCGAACTGCATTATCATTATCATCCACTTTGCTCCTCTTCTCTCCGCCAACCCTGCATGCCTAATTAATGAGATGATACTAGCTTCTCAAAATTGCTCCCTGCATTATGCATACACACGCAAACCTCCACACATCTTCCCATCTGGTCTGTGCACGCCAACCTGCATTGCGATAAAGTGTATTCCCACGCCTAAGGCAGCTCGTGGGGAAGCCTACGCAATTCAGTGCTGATCGTTTGAACGTGAAAGACATTGCGTCCATCTACCATACACATACGAAGTCCAGCGTACGGGATCGTGGCTTGCTGATACCGATACGTCATAATAATTGGGGTGGATGTCATTTTTGTTAATCCATGAGGGCTTGGAATAGAAACCTGACTTTTCTTTGCTTCAGATGACTGTATGGAGATATACATTTTTTAATAATCAACATTTGAATGCACACGCATGACATACTGTAAGAACTTGAGGACAATACTGTGTAGTAGTATTTTTTGTGGTTGAAATGTTGGAATAGCAATACAGGTAGGGAAATGGAGATCATGTACATGTATACATGTATGTACTGTGTACATGTACATAGAGGTTTTTTTACATTTTTTTGTACATCAATTAATGCTTTTTCTAATACTTTATTAACCATTTTGTGGGCCAGTATAACAATAACATACATGTGTATAGTTTTGTATGTAATTGTGTCTGATATATGTGATACATGTAGGCCTACAATACATTGAGAGGGCCTGTGTACAGGTATGTATTAGATTCAATAGTCAATACACCCTACACTCCATTACATACATGCTCTATGCATGATCAAGCAGAACATGACAGACAAAAAGGTCTCCGATCCGTTAACATTTTAGTATTGACAAATTTGACATGCTGTAACCCTATTCCATTTACCATAATTCATGCAAATAAATTCTCTCTGAAATTACATGTAAGTGAAGTCTGATTATTCTAGCTTTCTTTACATTCAAATTTGAACCCCACTGAAGGGTAAAAGTGGTACAGAATGTAGTTTCTTCATTACCTTGTTTGTATGGGATCAGTGTCTTTGTCCAAACTCCTGTGAATACAGAATGTTGTCATTTCTTACCAATGACAATTTTTACTGCTCAATTGTTCAATATTTCATTCCTGAATACATGTAGATATAAGCTTTTGGGAATGTCAAGATCTATTTTTTTAATTTTTGCTTTGGTTTCGTTTTCAATTATCATCTGTCTATTGAATTAAAATTTCACAGAAAATCACTGGCTGACAGTATACTCCACTAGCATTACTTGATATCATTCTTGGGTTTTTATTCTACATTAGGCTTTAAAGCCATTTCTGACCTAGCAGCCTTGTATAGCCCCACCTTGAGTCCTCAACTCGAGACCAGGGCCCGTTGCAGAAAGAGTTGCAATCAATCGCAACCCTAAAAATCACGCGCAACTTGATTTTCAACCAATCAACAGCGCGCATTTGGGACTTGCGATTGATTTTTTGGCTTGCGTTTAAACGCAACTCTTTCTGCAACGGGCCCAGGGCCCTGTCCTACAAAGAGATCGATCAATCACAACTATGGAAAGCCAGCGAGTCAACATATAAAATGCACGTTTGCTCAAAAATTTTTCTATGTGTAGATATGATCCATAAATTCATTGATTTCTGGACAGGTCGGTGATGTTCTCCTTTGTTTATAATGTACAAAGGACACTTTGCAAATTTCCTGTAGAAGAAATTGAGACACTGATTTCCAGAGTTGCGATCGATTGCATCAATTGTGACTCTTTTTAAAGACTGTGCCCAGGATCCTGTCCTACAAAGAGTTATGATTGATCCGATCAATCATAACTATGGAAAGCCAACAGAGTCAACATGCAAGTTTGTTAAAAAAAACTGTTTATTACCCATAAATTCATTGATTTCTTGACAGGTCGGTGTGTTCTCCTTTGTTTACAAAGGACATTTTTCAAATTTCCCGTAGAAGAAATTATGACACTGATGGATTTCTATAGAGTTACGATTGATCCGATCACTCTCAAGTACATGTATATGGAAGTCCATCAATACCATAATTTTCTCTTCAGGAAATTTGCTCAATGTCCTTTGAAAACAATGTCAAGAAAAAAAACAGTGAATGTATGAACATACATGTACATATTCGTCATTTCTAGAATATATTTTGAACAAACATGTATATATTAGATGTTGAGGTTGCTGGCTTTCCATAGTTGCGATCGATTGAATCAATCGTAACTGTTTGTATTAGACAGGCCCCAGGTTCCTTACCCATAATGCAACCCAATTACTGCATGATAATTAATTCACTATCACATTCATAATGCCATAATAACAAGTAGCTTTTGATAATAAACAGACTTGTAGTTTTCTGAGAGTCAAAAGGGGCCTAAGTTCTCGATCCTGGCAGAATCTTTGTCGGAGGCAAAATGACGAACATATAAAGTGGAGCAACCATAAATTTAATTCTACAATTGAAAATTATATAAGTTTAATAGGCTAATTAATTCTCGGTGCATGTATTATTGAGAGTTATAAGGTTTGTGTTAAGATGAACTTTATGTACATGGATAACACACAGTCAATGAGATGCTTCACACAGTGTTGTAGATAAATGATAGTAGTTGCAGTAAAACACTAATTTCGTGAGAAAGTCTGTAAAACTAAGGTTAAGTATGACTACATATATATCATCGTGGATCTAGATCTGGTACAGTTACATAAACTGAACTTTGTGAAATCATAAAACCTAAGCTGAAATACGATCACACTGAAGATCGCCAACAAGTGGGACAGTGTATTATTATTGCTGGAAGAAAGACCTGACGATTTTGCTTATTTCTTAGCAATTACACAGTTTCTTCCAGAATCCTTTGGCACATATTTTTCATTCATACAAACAGACACTTGGGTGGTCATTACATTAGATTCTGTAAAAAGTCATTTTCAGATTGTTACGAGAACTGGAATTTATCTTTAAAACAGCACTTGTAACTAACTTTATTACATTATTCTTTGTTTTGATAGATATTGATGTCGTCGAGCTGTGCAATCCCATCATCCAGAGCGTAGTTTAAACCACCACACGTTAGAATGGCAGAGCAAGAGGTTTCGCAAGCAGCCGTCCCAAATGAGTCCGCAGCTGGACCTCCTGCGCCCACAGAGGGCGCTGCAGATGGTGGGGGAGGAGGAGGAGGCGCAGGAGGTGCCTTGGCAAATATGGGTAACAATATAAAGAACAAGGTTGGAGACCTTGTCGACAAAATTCCTCGTAAGTACACTCTTTATATTCTTTTTTTTTAAATCCTAATCACGCTTGCCATTTAATGTGCAAAATTTTGGGTTTTTGTCTCACCTGCGAAGCAAAGTGAGACTATAGGCGCCGCTTTTCCGACGGCGGCGGCGGCGGCGTCAACATCAAATCTTAACCTGAGGTTAAGTTTTTGAAATGACGTCATAACTTAGAAAGTATATGGACCTAGTTATAAAACTTGGCCATAAGGTTAATCAGTATTACTGAACATCCTATTAGAGTTTCATGTCACATGACCAAGGTCAAAGGTCATTTAGGGTCAATGAACTTAGACCATGTTGGAGGAATCAACATCGAAATCTTAACCTGAGGTTAAGTTTTTGAAATGTCATCATAACTTAGAAAATATATGGACCTAGTTCATGAAACTTGGACATTAGGTTAATCAAGTATCACTGAACATCCTACATGAGTTTCACGTCACATGACCAAGGTCAAAGGTCATTTAGGGTCAATGAACTTTGGCCGAATTGGGGATATCTGTTGAATTCCCATCATAACTTTGAAAGTTTATGGATCTGATTCATGAAACTTGGACACAATAGTGATAAAGCATCACTGAAAATTTTGTGCAAGTTTCAGGTCTCATGATTAAGGTCAAAGGTCATTTAGGGTCAATGAACTTTTGCCGAATCGGGGGTATCTGTTGAATTACCATCATAACTTTGAAAGTTTATTGGTCTAGTTCATTAAACTTGGACATTAGAGTAATCAAGTATCACTGAACATCCTGTGCACATTTCAGGTCACATGACCAAGGTCAAAGGTCAATGAACTTTGGCCGAATTGGGTGTATCTGTTGAATTACCATCATAACTTTGAAAGTTTATGGATCTGATTCATGAAACTTGTACATAAGAGTAATCAAGTATCACTGAACATCCTGTTCGAGTTTCAGGTCACATGATCAAGGTCAAAGGTCATGTAAGGTCAATGAACTTTGGCCATGTTGGGTTTTTTTTTGAATAACCATCATATCTCTGTAAGTTTATTGGTCTAGTTCATAAAAAGTGGACATAAGAGTAACCATGTATCACTGAACATCTTGTGCGAGTTAGAGTAGTATTCAAAGTCAGCACTGCTGCTATATTGAACCGCGTGATGCAGGTGAGACGGCCAGAGGCATTCCACTTGTTTAAAATACAAATTCAATTAACATTAAATTTTGGGGTTTCACCAACAAATTCATCATTTTAGTTTACACTCATTTACAATGTACGTTTTCAGAATTTTCAACAATATTTTTGCTTTATACGTGTACATGTAGATCTCGAGCATAAATTCAAATTTCGATGATCTTTGTTCATGTAGGTTTGCATGGTGGAGTTTATCAAAATTGTTTTTGAATTTTGAAATGCAAGATGCCATGCTAATAACGTACCTTTTGAAAGTTGAAAGTCTAGAGTAAATCTTTTCTAAAACAAATTAGTATTCTTTTGATTCATCCACAGGCCATTCTGAATTTCGCTCCAGGATTTGGATCGAGTTAAATTTATCATTTACCTAAATTTGTTTGTTATTATTTTTCATTACTTTATTTTTTCGTGGGGGGGGGGGTGGAAGGTATTTATAGGCTTCCATGCTCTCTGTATGTCATCATCTTGACATGGATTTGTTTTCAAATTATATGTTTACATGTTGGTGGGTCTGTCATGCTTTAAAAGAAATGATTGATATGAGGTCATGAAGACCATGAAGACCACCGAAAGATCAATCGGGAATCGTGAAAGACCTCAGAGATCTCTGAAAATTCATTGGAGAACCCTTGAAAGAGCAAGCGTCATTGTATTACAGCAGTCTTATAAGGCGGTGCTGCACCATCCCGAGATTGCTCAATCTCGAGATTGTAGCCCGATCGGCCCTCTTCACGATTAATCTCGAGATTCATGAAACCCCGTCTCCACCATCGCAAGAAGAGCAATTCCTGCTCGAGTGAGGCATTGATGCATTATGGTCTGACACTGTGAATAAATAATCACGAGTGCGTCTGCACCTACGAATAATTCGTAAGATAGCGTGCTATTTTGCAAATAATCCCTAGTTGACTTGGGATTGCAATCTCGAGATTAATCCTACGAACTAGCGCGATAATTTTGTCTCCATTGCAAATAATCTCGACACTGTTCAGATCGGGATAATTTGCCGGATAAGAAATAGCGCGCTAATTTGAAAACTCGCGATGTTGCCGACGGCCCTTTAGAGTTTTTGCTCTCTGTGGAATGTCGTTCTAACCAAAGGCTGTTTAAAAATAATAAAAAATGATTTTATTCCCCAGTTCCAACATGGGCAGTGATAGCCATAGCCATAGTAGCCGGCCTTATACTCCTCTGCTGTTGTTTCTGCATCTGTAAAAAATGTTGCTGTAAAAAGAGGAAAAAGAAGGAAGGGAAGAAGGGGTTGAAGGGGGCAGTCGACTTGAAAAGCGTCCAGATGCTGGGCAACAGTTATAAAGAGAAGGTAAGTCAAAGATTTAATAATACAGATATACATTCTTTGAAACAATGTAAAATATTTTTATTTGATTTTTCTGATTTTTTTCTGAACCAAAATGCCATGTCATATACCTGTAGACCTTTTTAAAAGGCTTTTATGAGATTCATAACAATAAATTGATCAGTTCCTTTAATAACTTTTTATGCAACCACGTATTAACAAAGTTGCTCTTCCCCATTTTAAATGCAGCCAGTAATGTGAAATAATCTCAATGATGTAAGCTTGACTTTTAATTTGCTCAGATTTTCTGATAGTTCAAAAGATTTTTTTTTTCAAAACGGAAAGTTTGCATTAGGCTTGAAATTTCTATATGATTGAATAATTGAATTCAGTGTAAAAATAACCCTTATCAATTCTTTACATCTTTTTTTGGTTTAATTCTACTCGTATTATATATGATATTGACTGTATGAATCAGGGGTTATAGTGGATTGTACATTCTGGGGAAAAGTAGTTTTGAAAGGGAAAAAAGGATTAATCCATTGTACATGTAATCAATCACAGGTGCTGTGGATTTTTATTGTAGATTTCTCAGTTTAGTACACTGTAAAAACTGTGGTGTTAAAACTGACACCAATTGGTGTTAAAATAACACCCTACAGATTGAACATAACACCAAAGAGTGTAAATGTAACAACCATAGGTCTTGTAATAACACCTCTAGGTGTAAAACTAGCACCACCAATTTAACACCGGTGTAAAATAACTGGTGTGGTCCTCTATGTTCACCGGTTAACACCACAGTTTTTGCTGTGTATGGAATATTCATAGCTACATGTCATTGAAAACTTGTGATTGATATTATTTTCAGGAAGGACTCCTTATAGAAATTGGACGGTACCAAAGAAGAATTATTGAATTTGTTTCAAAGCTTTTAAATTGTATTTGAAATAAAATTCTTGTATATCATTTATTTATACTGATGAAAAGGTTTTATTTCCAATCTTTCATTGGAAGTTTAAGATTTTTGTTTTCAACAGTGTTGTGTTATTAAAGGGGAAGTTCACCCTGAAGAAAACTTTGTCGTAAAAATAGCAGAAAAAATAGTAAAAAATATTGGTGAAGGTTTGAGGAAAATCCATTAAAGAGTAAGAAAGTTATTAGAGTTCAAAATTTTGGATTTGTGACGTCATAAACGAGCAGCTGCCCCATGTGTTATGTAATATAAAATGTATGAATTTCAAATTTTGTATGGTTCCTGATGACTTAATTTTGTTTTCTTTTCATGATTGGGTGTGAAATGATTTGTCTATTGATATACAAAAGTTACAGTGAAAACCATTTTCAATTTTCTGAGGAAATGACATTTCATTGATTTTTTACCATTCGCTATGTAGGAATGCTGCTCGCATATGACGTCACAAATCGAATAATTGAAATTCTAATAACTTTTTAATTATTTGATGAATTTTTCTCAAACCTTCGGCAATATTTTTTATTATTTTTTCTGCTATTTTTACAATAAACTTTTTGTCAGGGTGAACTTCCCCTTTAATCCATTCTTTCAAACCCTGAATGTGTTGTATTTTTTCAAATAACATGATAAGTTTATTTCAGTTTTACTAATTATGTTCATTTTAAGTGTTTCTTTTAATGTATTGTGATTCCTTTGATTTTTTCATCCTATTTTTTCAATCCTAATTTTGTTGTTTGGCAACATATATCAACTTTAAATGATTTTTTCTGTTGTTGAATTCATTTGATCGTGAGTTTTTCCTCGTATTAGAAAAATTACATTGTTCATTTTATATTCTACTAATACCCTATTCTTTATTATAATCAATTTTAGATCACTGGCCAACTGTGATAACCTTTGACTTAAAAATAGTGATATATTAATATCAACAATAGTATTTTGAATACCCTTATTGTGATTAGAAATATACTCTATACTTACTTTTATTCATGTGAAAACATGGAACTATATATCCTGTAGTTTGAAATGTGTGTATTAAAGTTCATGTACATCTACATGTATAGTACATTTTTAAAACATGCACTGACAAATTATACAATACATGTACAGTATACTTTCCTCTTGTTGTACATGTACAGATCTTTATATTTTTGCTCTTTCATTGTTCACTGACACCATGACAACAATATCATATAAAAGTGACTGCCCCTGACGTGAATTTGTCTGAGAGAGAGAGAGACCGCAAAAGGAATATGTAAGGTGTACATGATGATTGAGGAGAGTTTAAATACTGAGTGTTTCCATAGCAACAAGACCACTTTGCATCAAGTGGTTCTGGAAGCCAGTTGAGGAGATTGTGATGAGGATGCTAGCGATGCGATCTTCTAAAATGGTTTCTTGCATGTACATGTAACCTGGTTCAAATGGAACCAGTTACAAAGTGCGTGTTGATTAGAACGGATCATAAGTAGATTTCTTGGCCGCGAAGCCACTTTTTCCCTGCCTTGGCTTCAGAGCGATTCATGTGTACAAATACTGTGAGAGAAAGGTGTACGATAAGGAGAGAAAGAGAATTAAAGTTGAAATGTAACCAAAAATAAATGTGTGTGGCTGGACCTGGGGACTGTTTCATCAACATTTTTGTTGTGACAAGTTGTCAGGTCTGACATCTTTTCTTGATTCTGATTGGCTGAGAGGCACTGTTACTATAGTAACTTTTGGATAAAATGGGACTTGTCGGATAAAACGTCTGACAAGTCCTTTCATGAAACGCTCCCCAGGATTGGATATAAATTATGGGGGGGGGGTAGTGAAATGCAAGGGGAGGGGGCGGCATGCTAGGGGAATAGAGGGTAGGGATTTGTGGTGTTAATTTGACGATCAAGGTTTAAAAAAAGGGACAGAGAGAGAAATTGTATTTCATTAGAGCTGGTCCAGGAAAGGTGGAGGGGGTGTGATGATGAAAGAGTATAGGGTGGGGAAGAGAAGGAATGATTTTTTTTTTTATATTTTGACAAGGTTAAACAGAAGGAGAGAGAAATGTATAAGAGCTGGCCCGGGTGAGGGGGGGGGGGGGGGGGCTGGGTGATGAAAGAGAGGGGGATGAGGGGCAAGTATTTAAAGGGAACTCCTAGTTGTAATTGTTTGATATTGAAGAGAGAAGCCTAAAATTTTTTACATGTATTATGTACATGTAGGCCTTCACTTTGCATGGTCAGTAATTTTGTCCTATGTAGTAGAATTATTCTTCCTTTCTTCTGTATGTTTACATATGTAGTACATTATCTGCATCCTGTACTTATAAATGCATGAAGCATGTACTTTTGCTGTGTAATATATACTTACTGTATACTATGAAAATAGTGAGTTTTCATCCCACTACTACATGTTCACAACTCTGCACAAACTTATGACAGACTTTACACCAAAATTCCTCTGAATATATTCACTATTTGATTAATGCATTAGACCATGGATGTATCTCAATACTCCATACTTTTCTTCAGTAGAAGGGTAATGTGTATGTACGAGAAAGGATGCCTGTTTTTTCTTGACCCATGAATGATCACGACTTCAAGGAATCACCAAAAGAAAGTGTGATTTTGATTTTTGACCCAACTTAAACCCCCCCCCCCCTGAACTTACATTACCTTTATTTAACTTCCATGCATTTCATATTGTAGGTTTTCAGCTTTATCGTGATCAATGTAAAAATCATTTGAATTACGCAAGATTGTTAATGGGTAGTGTACCAACAAAGGAGATAAAAGAAATTTGTGATTAGCATATTTTAAATCCAAAATATCACCTACATGTACAAAGTGACTGTACATGAATATCCTACAAGGACAAAAAGGACATCAATCAAATTTTCAAACACTCCTTTACATCATATGTTGTACATTCCCTCAACCTAATTTAATGTTTTATGTACATGCCATTCTTATAACAGTATTAATAAATTTGCACATATATGTGTACACCTTATTATACTCCTGTATACTGATCAAGTGATACACGCAATGAGACACTTGTCTCATTTCATAGGAAGTATGTGTATTGCTCTATGTGCATATGGTATGTACATGTTCGTTGATCCTATATTGTATATCACACATGTATATAGACACTACCAATTATTGATGGACGAAGAGAAAAATCAATAAGAAACGTGGCCCCGTTTGCCCATAATTATATATGCGCCCTGTAGAGAATACAAATTGCATCACGGAGGGATTCTGGAGCACAGACAATAGATTGGAATATTTTAAATGGGAGGGAGATTATTAGAGGTTGTTGGGTGTGTGGGGAAAGGGGTGGGATGGGAAATGAGGGTGGGGTACTGGGTGGAATATAATCAGTAGAAGACATTGAGATTAAGTTTTGATTTAGTGGGGGTGGAGGTGAGGGCGGGTTACTGGGTGGAATAGAATCAGTGGAAGACATTGAGATATTTGTAATTTTTAGATTTAGTAGAGGGTGGGGTATGAGGTGGAATAGAATCAGTGGAAGACATTGAGATATTTGTAAATATTAGATTTAATGAAATGTGATACCGGTACTAGTATTTGAATCATGCTTAACAATGCATTTAATTGCACACATACACACATAGGCATACACACATTCACATACTGTCCATGATAATCAGTCATAATTACATGTACATGTATGTTTGTCAAAATGCAAATGTTTATGGGTGCCTTCTCTACAAGTACATGTAGTTTTATGTATTTTTAAAACTATAGGCCTATATACTTGAAGAGAAGGCACCTAAAACATTTGCATTTTGACAAATGTAATTTATGACTGATTATCATGGACAGTGTGTGTATGCCTATGTGGGATGATTAGATTTGCAGCATACATGTACCGGTATGTGCATGCACATTTTCACATATACTACATGTAGTACCATAGAAAATGTAAACAAGAAATTACAAAATGTGTAGTGTAGTCTTTAAAAAAAAAATTACAATCCATATTATGAGATATGTTTAAGTTACATGTACACACATACATGTACATGTAGATATGTACATAATGTAGGCATGTCATTCAGTGCGCTACTGACACACAAAAAACTAATTGGAGTTTGCCAGTTCCCAGTAAAAATACATTACATGCAATTTTCCCAGAAAACTGGAAAAAAAAAGATTACCAGTGTGTGTGTGGGTGTGTGTATGTGATTACTAAAATATTTTATAATCTTGCATGTTGATGGGTAATAGTTTCCTGGTGGATGTTTCATAAATCTGTTCGTAAGTTAAGAGCGACCTTGCGAGCGACTGATGAACCAAATGGTGAATATCATTTTACCACAAGAAAGGACCATGAGTTGTTCTTAAAGTCACTCTTAACTTATGAACAACTTTAAGAAACAGCCCCTTAATTGTGATCTATACGCATGTGTAATTCCCTCTCCATTTAGCATGCCTTATTTCATCATGGTATAATCAATATAAAATGTGTGATCATGGTATATAAATGTATAATGACCTCTTCATATCAACATTAACCTTTGACCCTGGTGGAAAACATGACTCACATTTGAATGTATCATCGTTTGCAATGGGCTTTTGAACTTTGTGAAGGAGTATGACATCATCCTTTGCTCATTGCTCACATGTAAATATTTCCATTTTTATTTTTATGTTTGATTTTCATGTCTTGACGAAAATGCTCATCTTGCCGCCTTTCGTTGTCATCGTATTCTTTCTGCACCGTGAGTTTTTTTTTAAAAAATAATTCAGAGAATTTTCCTCGATGCCATGTTCAATTATTACACATGTACTGTATTTGTGTTAGTTTGAGGAGAACAGGTACATGTACATATATTGTATTTTTTAACAGGAGTTTTTGAATCTGAGAATTTTTCCTCCAATATTATACTTTGTCCAATTATTACATGTACCTTGGAAACGTATTGAAGTTTTGGTGTGAACGAGTACATGTATGTTTTTACAAATCAGAGAGTTTTCCTTGAAAACGATTTTCCTTTTAGAACAATATTAACCATTGCTTACAGGAACGGGTGGTCTCTGTGTAAAACCTATGGGATTCAAAGAATATTGGAGGCAACGGGTTAATTACTCAATTACTGTACATATATATATTTGAAAGAAAGAATGTGTTGAAAACTCCTTGGTGTGATGGATGGATGATAATAGGAAAGTTAGAACTCTTTCATACTGGTACTTACTACACTGTTCACTGACTTTTGAAATGTGTGTGACCTTGAATGGCAGCATGTCTGCAATGTTTGTCCCAATTCTCAGTAGTCCAGAATCCGAGTTGGGTCATGCTTCAATCCGTTCACAATATACTCCCTCCTTTTCTCCTTTCTTGAATTCTGCTTAAAATCTTGAATAACTTTCTGTGGCTATCAAACAGAGCACACTGGTTAAATTGCAGAATTTCTTGTTATTCTGACAAGTCAAATAGAATGTTTTATAATGTTAGAGGTTAAATGGCAGGTGATCAGTCATGGTGCTCCTAGTCCAGTAATTTCCTCTGCCGGAGAAAGAGATGGGAAGGGGGCGGGGGAAAGAGATACATGTAAGGGGTGATGGATGAGGTATTACATGTACAAGTATGATGTAGGAGAACCAAGAGTGAGAGATGGGGGGGGGGGGCTGATGGGAACAAGAGGGTAGAGTAGGAAAGAGAGAGAGGGGGTGGGTGATCGAATGGGTTTATATAAAAAAAAACTAATTTCAGTTCAGTTCAGTTTGGTTTATTTCATTTCAACTCAAATCAATTTTAACAGCAAAAGAAATCATTACAAAGATATTAAATGAATATGCAAGTATATACAGTATGACAATGTAGCATATATAAGTAAATATATACAATAGACACGAAACAATATAATCATAATAATAATGATATTTACGATGAACTAGATAATCTGCAGACTATTCATGTTAAAGAGTTTTGCATATGATTTATTTTATTCATCTTTACTATTTAAATAAATGTTGAGGAAATGGAGGGATCCACTAAAAAGCAGGGCTTGTTGAGTGTGGATTCCTCAAAGAATAAGTTAAAAGACACGTTTGTAGGTATAAGTATAAATGCAAGAACGAGAAAAAAAAAATCGTAAGAAAGCTATTGTGATGGATGGAGTACGGAAATGATGGATGAAAGTGAAAAGATAGATAACCGAGAAGAAAGACTGGTGCACCTGTGTGGATGAAAGAGAATGAAGGGGGGGGGGAATGAGGGTGATGGGAGATGAAAGGGAAGGACATAGAGGAAAGAAGAGAGAGAGAAAGAGAGAAGTTGGGTCCTGAGCGCTCAATTTGGACTTACTCTATAAGATTCGAGAATGTGCTTTTTTAGCTTGATTTTAAAACAGTTCAGACTAACGGAGTTAATGATGTCGTGACTGAGTGTATTCCAGTATTTAGGACCGTAAAAGGAAATTGTTTTTTGTGCGAGTTGAGTGCGGGTACGGGGAGGTGAAAACGGAGTGATTGTCTTGTTGGGTAATTGTGAATGGCGTTATTTTTTGTAAACATGTTAATTAATATGTTTGGGAGTTCGTTTGAATTCAATTTGTACATAAATTGCCCTGTTTGAAAAAGAAATAGATCTGGAAGTTTTAAAATATTGGACTTGTAAAATAAATTGTTAGTATGAGAACGATGAGGAGCATTATGTATAATTCTTATAATGTTCTTTTGTAAGATGAGAATTTTGTCTGTAAGATATTTGTTGGCGTTACCCCATGTCATTATTCCATAATTCAGATAGGGAAGTATTAGGGAGGAATATAGTGTAAAAAGTGTTGATTTTGGAAAAAAGTGTCTTATTTTATTCATTATACCAATGTTCCTTGATATAGTTTTGGATATATTTTGAATATGAATGTTCCATTTCAATTTATCGTCTATCATGAGGCCTAAAAATTAGTAGAAGAGACCCTATTTAGAGCAGTATCGTCCAAAAGGATGTCTCCAAGTAGATTTTGCAAAGTGTTACTAAATAACATAAAGTTTGTCTTCAGGATGTTAAGGGATAATTTGTTTGCTTTAACCCATTCAACTACATGTCTCAGTTCACGATTTATAGTAGACAATAGTGTATTTTGGTTCGCATGGGAATAAAATAAGGTCGAATCGTCTGCAAATAAAATGAAAGATAGAACATCTGAGGATTTATAAAAGTCATTTATGTATATTATAAATAACAAGGGACCTAGTATACTACCCTGTGGAACTCCACAATTTATTGGTCGCAATGCAGAACTGTGATTATCTATTTGTACAAATTGTTTTCTATTCGATAAATAATTCCTGAACCATTCCAAGGCTTTCCCTCTAACACCATAGTGTGACAACTTTACTAATAGGATATCATGGTTAATTGTATCGAAAGCCTTGGAAAAGTCCAGGAATATTGCAATTGTATGTAAATGTTGATCAACGGCATGTGATAATGTATCGATGCATTTCAATACCGCTTGAGTTGTATTGTGATTTGCTCGAAAGCCAAACTGTGATTCGCAAAAAATATTATGTTTGTTTAAGAAGTCTGTTACTCTAATAAATACGATCCTTTCCAAAACTTTGGATAAGGATGGTAACAGTGATATTGGTCTGTAGTTTTTTGTTTCAGATGTGTCTCCTTTTTTGAATATCGGGATTACTTTCGCAATTTTAATGTTATTTGGTACAATGCCACTAGTGAGTGATAGGTTAAAAATGTGGGCCAGCGGAGTCGCTATTGTTAAGATTATGGATTTGAGGAGACAGTTATCAATTTCGTCGTGTCCTGAGCTTTTCTTTCCTTCTAACCTATTCACTATACCGATAATTTCCTCACGGTCAGTAGGGACAAAAAACAAAGAAGATTGGTTATTATTCCCCAGATAATTATCAAATTTACTGCCAGTTGTCGGAATATTTTCAGCAAGTTTTTCTCCAATTTGAGAGAAGTACGAGTTAAAAATCTCAGCTATCGCTTGAGGTTCTTCAATAAGATCGTTAGTCTCTGATTTAATTTTGATAATATTTTGCGTTTTACTGTTTCTGTTTAATGTTCTGTTAATTATTTTCCACGTGTTTCTCATGTTATTTTTATTAAGCTCAAATTGCATTGTTTTTTCGCTTGTCGTAGTAAATTGGTCAAAATATTTTTATATCGAGTGTATTTTTCACGAGTCTTATTATTTGGATTAGTTTTGTATTTATAAAACAGATTATTTTTCCGGTTTATCGATCTTAAGATAGATTTAGTCACCCATGGAGATCTAGGGTATTTTTTATAGTTATTCACTCGTTCTCTAAATGGTATACAAATATCAAATTTATCCTTTAAATATCAATAAAATTATTGTAAGCCTCATTCACGTCTTCAGAATCATAAATTTGTTGCCAGTTAACTGTACTTAAATTTTCATTCAGGCGCTCTAAATTTCTGGCATTTAAACATCGAGTTTTTATTTTAGAATTACGACTTTCATCTCGTGTGTTTAAAAGAGTAGTTCTACAGAAAATAGGGTAATGGTCAGATATATCAGAAATAACGATTCCTGATTCTAAAGGCATATCTTGCATATTAGTAAAAATGTTATCAATTAATGTGGAAGATCGATCTGTTACTCTCGTAGGTTTAGTTATGGTAGGTAAAAAAGAAGCCGAAAGAATCATTTCAAGAAAATCGTGAGGAAATCCTTGAGAATTGGACTGCAACAAATTGGCATTGAAGTCACCCATTAAGAAACAGTGTTTATTTTGAATAATTGGACTTTGTAAAATGTTTTGGATATCTCTTAAGAAATCATCATGGGGACATTGAGGAGGACGATAAATCACCCCTATTATTACATTCCTACTGTGTTTATTTTTAACCTCTATGAAAAGTGATTCAAGACTGTCATTCATGTGGGTAAGATTTTTTAAACAAGAGTAATCTAGTCGGTTCGGTATATACATACCAACACCGCCTCCTGGTCTATTATGTCTGTTGTTTGTGAGTAAATAATAATCATCAATATTCAAAAGAGAGTTACTAGAGTGTTGGAGCCACGTTTCAGTCAGACCAATAATAGGGCTATTATGTGAATTAAAATGTTCTAGAAGTAGATCAAGCTGATCAAAATTCTTGTTCAGGCTCCTTATATTTAAATGTAAAAGAAACGTGTTTTCATTTACATTGTTCAAACTATTTGATTTGTATTCATTTACCGTATAGTATTTAGATGAAGCAAACTGTTGTACTGGGTCATTGTCATCAAAGTTAAGGGACAACTCTTCTGAGTTTGTGTTTAAATCATAAGAGATGCTGTTGTCGTATTCGGGATTATGTATAGCTCTAGTGATTTTCCTATCTGCATGAAGCTGGAGCAAAAACTCGTCGTCGTCAATAGAATTGAAAGGAAATTCTGTTGCTAACGCAGGAGAGACTGAGGAACGAATCCCAATACTACATAAATATTTTTAGTTATAAATACTTTCAAATTCAAATTGAGCAAGCCAGATAATGATCCCAACATTTGGAAATAGGGACTAGATAGTGCAATGCATGTGTGTAGTGAGATATAACTAAGTGATGAGAAGGAGACAATGATATGGGAAAAAGAAATAAAAGAAAACATGACATGAAATGAAAACATAAAATTTAAGTAGAGCATGTTTGAGATAAGCGAAATTGTGAAACGGCGGTGGTTAACCCCTGTTTGTATAGACTAAGCTATTTTAGAAGTTCCCTTTGGTATTATTCTGCATAATTAGTAGGAACCTGCTTGAACAAAATTGTAAACAAAGAGCCAGAAATAGAAATTAGATGAGTATGATGTCACGAGAAATGCTATTAAAAAAAAATGTAATGGCCTACTCAGTATCTATGCAAGCAAATAAAATTAAGTTTGGGGAAGCGTGATTAGAGTCATAATGACATACACATTTATTTGTGTTTGGAAGGGGGGTGGGTATTTACAGGAGTCTCTGTAATTAACTGTTCAAAAAAAAATTCAGATGATCGTACATATTTGATTCTAATTAGACATTTGGTCACTCAATGAGACGGAATATATTAATAATAATTAAAGCTGTAAAAACAGAGCAAAGAATTTATTTTAGATTCCTGAATACGTCACGCATTGTGTTCACAAGCATGACAAGTGAATTCGTGAATAGATTTAAGCATGAGTAAAACATGATAATGCTGACAAGCAAATGCAGTATTTTCTATGGCATCTATGACATGTACAATGCATTTAAAAATGCTGAATTTGAGTCTAAGTCAACTCTGTTGCAAATTTTTATTGCTAAAATACATAATGGAAATTTAAAATCTACTTGTAACCTTTCACTTTTCCACATGGCACATTGTGTGAACTACATGTTATTAATTTAGGCCTATATTAAAGCACAAATGAGAAAATTAAAAAAGAGCCACTAAAAATCTTCAATGGGTAGCAGGGCCAGTCAACAAAATCATCCACGGCCATTGCCTTCAACTGACTTGTATCAATATGCCTTGCAATGTATATTCATAATGTAAAGGAGGGGGGGGGGGGTAATCCAGCTAACATCAATATTGGACATGCTTTGATTTTGATTTGCAATTATTTGGTTACAAATTATCTGCATCATGTATTCTTCTTTTCGGTTATCACAATTGTCTTTTATTCTTGTTATTACCGTACATGGAAGTTAAGCTCATGATTAATTTGAAGGAATCGGTCTTTGGTGTCTTTTGTCTGTGGTTGGATCGTTGAAAATCAGTTCATCAGGTTTGCACGTGAACTCATATTTTATTCATGATTATTGGTCTGATTGGCAGTGGCATGGCCTTTAATAATTGACATCCCATACTCTATACAGATTTCATCATATGTTGTGACTGACTCCCTTTATGGATACATCTCTGAATTATTCATGAGAGTTTAATTGGAGTTGGGTTTTTCCTAGTTTCTGTCCTGACCCCAGTGTTCAAGGCCCATTGAGCTAATATTGTTTGAATCTACATGTAGTTCGAGATGGTTTCAAGCCCGCCTTCCTGTGTCTCCAGGAATTTTGTTAACAGTTTTTCTTAGGCTACATTTCACAGCCTTCTGCCATAAATCTGCACGATTGGATAAATTTTAACATTGCAGTGAAATGACAGGGGCTCAACAGTAACAGTGGCCTGGTGGCCCGGGGCCACCAGGAATGAGAGTAGGGCCACCAAAATTCTGCAAGAGCCCACACTAGGTGGTCCAGTTGGGTTACCAAATTGTAATGTTTTCTATTGTTTTAGGGCCACCAAATTTGCTGTTATTTCCATGTGGCTGTTTTGGAAGGGTCGGAGTAGTGCCTGTCTGGACAGAGTTACTCTGACCTTCCTGGAACTATTGAAAGATACCCCTGGTCAGAATAACAGATTCCAAGTTCTAATATGATTTTACTCCAATGAGGGACCCACGTCTGAACGAGGCTGTTATTTCCATGTCTTCTCAGCCAGTGAGAACGAGATCAATGCTCATGGTTTATTCATGAGCGATTCAAGCTGGGGTTTTATTCAGCCCTCTTGATAATCAATGATCTCTCAGCTGCCATTAGTGAGGAGGTTAATTAACTTTATTGGTCTAACAGCTGTACTTCTGCCAAAAAAAGTTAAGAAAAACAATAAGTAATGCACGCTGGCTTTGTCTTCAGTGTCTAAGATTCATGCAATGTACAGCACATGAAACAGGCCTAAACACTATGGGAAGAAAATATTTGCAACCACTCTATGGTTAAAAAAATAAATCCAGAATGGCTGTGAACATAATTGCGAGTCAATTTCTGGATTTAATTTGAACCCCAATGATTAACTTTTTAATCTAAAATGATTTAAATTATAATCTTTAAGCATTAAATTTGAATATTAGATTTAATCTGACTGTGGGCAGTGAAAATTAGATGGTAAGGAGTGTTTTTTTTGTGGGGGGGGGGGGGCAGGGGGGTAGAAGAGAGGAAAGAGACTTGATGTACTTTGCCAATTAATTATTAATTTACTCGATAGCAATGAACAGAAATCACCTACTGCGTCGATACCACAAATCCATTAGTCTTCAAATCTAGACTATTTTAGCAATGTAAAATTGTATATTTTGTTTTAACGCTATCTCTTGACATACATTATCTGTAGGGCTTATATTACTACATGTATATTAAATATTAAAATGAAAAAAAAAAATCCTTGTACATGTATATGTACTTTTGCATTAAAGGAATGGAAAAGTCATTACACTTGGGAAACATCAGGACAGATTTGATTTGGTGTTAACTGTTTTTTCTTAAGAGAAAATTTTGAATGATATTCATGTACAAAGATTTTAGAACAAGTTACAATTTATTAGGTGGTTTCAAACCGCCTCGATCACAAGAATCCCTGTTAAATTACGAGAACTTTTTTAGGCTAAAAATACCCATTAATTTATTCCTGCATTCACACCGCCCTGAACCATACCCTTCGGGATAAGTTCCTGAAGTTACGAGCATGCGCAGTATGGTCTGATAAACAGGCAAGGCGTGAGATTCAAAATCACTAGCCCAGCAGCCACCCACATCTCCCGCGCCCAACGACGCCCAATGACATGCTGGGCTAAAAGTTCCCGTAATTTGCTTTCACATCGCCAAAATACCTGCGACCTTGGAAAAATCCCCGCGAAAGTTCTCGTAATTTCGCCAAGTACCTACTATTTAGCAGGTATTTTCTTTCGGGGAAATTACGCGTAGTTTGCTTTCACATTACCAAAATACCTGGTATTTTCTGATCGGGGTAAATTTCCCGATCAGAGAATACCTGGAACTGACGAACTTCGAGGCGGTCTGAAACCACCTATTGAGAAAAAGCCATTGAAAATATGTTTGAAATAGAATACTTTGAAAATGTGGAGATTGAGTAGAGGGTGCGGTAATTGAAAAACATGATTGTTGGTTTCTTAAAATGTATATTCAAATTCAGAAGACTGAAATTTAGAACTTTAAATATTAGAAAATGTAATTAAGAACTTAAATGTGATAAAATATAATTCAGGCTAATTCAATCTAGTTATGAATTTACCCTGGAAATATTTCACCATTAAAAGTAATCCATCACTAGGTCTGATATCATAACTAAAAAAGAAAGGTCAAGATTGCATGAATTATTACTCATTTCCCGGATTTCACTGCCCAACATACATGTGCATTGCAGGTGAAGTATGTTCATGTACTATAATATATGAGAGATGAGGGGTACATGTAATGTACACATGGGAGATAAAGTGTAGGGGAAGGCGGGGTAAGTTGAGCATAGGGGCAAGTTGAGCCACCAGCTCCAGGCCAATAATGAATGAGTCAGACATTGTGGTGGTGTCATGTATTGATGACCCATAGCATAACCCCTAACCCCACCATATTGTTTTCAACTTTGAAACAAAAAGTAGTTTTTTAGAGGGAAAAATATGAATTTCAGCCAAAAAAGTAAAAAAGAGTGTGAAATAGATAAGTGCTTTATAAACACACACGTCTTTAAATATGATAAAGACATGATAACAACATTATTAGTCCAGGTACGGATCTTCATTCTTGTCATAGTCTTTTATATGATGGATGCATAATAATGTGTGGATACAAAATTATCGCACTAAGTTCGGACTGGGGTAAGTTGAGCCAAACAGCATGGGGCAAGTTGAGCCATGGTAATTCCTATGGTAATGTATCTTAAAAAAAAAGAAGAAACCATAAAATCGATTGAAATGCTGGCTGAAAGGAGCAAATTTACATGACTGCTCTTTTCCTTTTACAGGATGTTAGTATTTGTAGAGAATTAGCAAGTGAAAAGACTTTAAACAAAAAATTGACATGCTGGTTCTCCCCTCATACATTTTTTACATAGTTTTTGTGGCTCAACTTACCCCAGAAGGTGGCTCAAACTTACCCCATATATGGGGCAAGTTGAGCCATTTGACATCGTTTTTTTCAAAGGTCACAATGACTTTCAGTGTGGGGATAGAAAGTTATATATAGGTGGAAAATATTTCAGAAGAATTAAATTTCAAGGCAAGGTACTTATTTCGACAAGATTATTAATCATATCAATTCTAACATGCGAAAAGCAAAAACTGTCACAACTTACCCGCCCTTCCCCTACATATTATTGTGTGCTTGCATGTATAATGAATATTACATCATAATAGTGTCTTAAAACAAAACTAAGCGGAGGGGTCAAGATTGCATGAAAGATGTATTTAAAAATTCTTGGTTTTATTACAAAGCTTCATCAGCTTGGTCACTGCCCAATATACCGGTACATTGCAGATAAAGTACATACATGTAGCTATAGGGGTACACATTACATGTGTGGAACAATTCAGAAAAATGTAACTGGGTCTGAGATGAAAACTACTAGGAGAGGTCAAGATTGCATGAATTATATATTACTAATTCCCGGGGTTTTTATTACATAGCTTCACCAGCTTGCCATGCTACAGTACATAAGCCATGATAGGAATAGCCTTGAGCACTGTCACTGCCCTACATATACGTTGTACAATACACAGTACACGTACATAGTGTAGATCAAGAACGCCTGGGCTACTCGTATTATACATACATGTAGCCAATACATTGTAGGTGTTGTAGATAAAACTGTAGATATATGTATATAGATATTCATTGTATCTGTACAGTTGTAAAGCCTGTACAAACTTTATTGATAAATTGGGTTAACTAGATACATACATTATTAGATGATATTTCTATATCTCAATAATTCATTAAATCGTTTTTGCTTGATACAATTTTTTTTTCTGAATTTACATGAAATAACAAGAGTTCATATCTAAAGTAGATCAGGGCCATGTTTCACAACCTTGTTTTCAATAGCTCACTGCAGACTTCTGTTATAAGCTACTGATATCCTTGTATTTGATTGGTTGGCAGCAACTTTGTCATGATATTTGTCATTGATTACAAGTTGTGAAACCTACCTTGATTGCTTTTCAAATTTTGATTTTTATTATTTTAATGGCTCCTTACAGCCATCTGTTTTAAACTACTGATACGCTTGTATTTGATTTGTTGGCTACAAATTTGTCTTTAAGCATTTGTTATTTAATAACAAGTTATGAAGCACACCTAAGTTCTATTATGTTTTTTTCAGCATTTTAAATTCTGAATTTCATACGACTTGAGTTCAATGACTGTTGTCATTCAGTTAAATACAAGTTTATAACTAACAAAGATTTGGGACGAATTTTATGAGGGAGTTTTTGTTTTGATTTTGAATATTTTTGGAAATATTTTTATGTATATAAAATTTCAATTTTTTATTGGCATTCAATTCAAATCCCAGTTTTTCATGTTTTACAAAACTCTTTTCCACTATGTCCTAAATTGGATCTTGAATTATTCATCTAATTCAAAAAGTGTTGTTTTCTTGAATAATTCATCATTTTCCCTATATTTCAAAGTTTCAACCCAACATGTTCTTCAGATTAGGCCTTGTTAAAAAGAGGTATTTTGATATTTTAGCAGAACAAATGTTCATTTATGAAACCGATTTCTATTCCATATATAATTATAATTCTTTTGTTTCAAATCAAGTTTGACCTATGGTATTTCAACATAAAAACTTGCATGAGTAGTGGGCCTATTGAAAATATGCATGAGTTGTATTGAAAATAATTTCAATCTATGTTTTTGGATTAAAAATATTTCAAACCAGTTAATTTGCCTATTTTTCGATTTCCATGGGTGATGTTCTCATAGCATTTGATAGTTACCTCTGGTATATTAAACTTGGACCATATTTCATTATGGAGTGCCACATGAAAACTCATTCACAAAGTACATGTTATTTTGAACATGTATTGTCAATAAATAACTGCAGATTTATTGAATTTCAATGAATTTTTCACTACATTATCTTTTGACATTACTGATGTTGTGTAAGCAAAAAAAAACAACAACAACAAACAATCAAATTAGCTGTGAACTTGACTTTAAAGAAAATTAAAGCTATGCTACATGTATACTCAGCATTCCTTAGAAAGATTGGACCAAATTTTGTGTTTCTTTCTTGTTTAGTATGGACTTTAACATGCTAAAGCATCTATGAGAATATCATACCATGCGTCTCTCCTATTCCATGGAATATTGCCTTTATACCAGGGAAATAGTTTCTGCTAATGCCCTCACCTGCATGCCATGGTATATATTATTCCACATGCTTTGGTTTGACTTGTGTGTGGCAGTGTATAATTCATTTCAAACAATATATCCATAGTTTATAACAGGATATAGGGATATCAAAAGGTCCATTACGGGGAAAAAGCTAGGCCAGAAGAGAGATTCTTCAAGTAGAGTTAGGGAATATCGAGAGAAGTATGTGAAGCAGTCAACGGACAAGAAACTATCCCCAGTGATAGAGGCAACAGACGAAGAAGAGGAGAAACTTATAGCTGTCAAGCCACAGTGTGTATGTATCTTGGGTAACCTAGAAAGGAGTTAGTGGGACTGTAATTCTACTGTGTAATAATGAAGAATAAGGAAAAATATTTCATATTTGGTATGGCACATGTAGGCTGACAGTACATAGATGTAGGTGTCACAACATGTGTGTGCAATGTACACAACAGGAAATGGAGTGGGTGGGACTGTAATTTTGATTTCATTATCTAAATGCTGGAATAAATGAGGAACAAGATGATACTGATTATGATATAAACAACGATAATAGTAGGCATTTGCATAGCGCCATCTATCTAGAACAATCTATTCCGAGGCTTAATATTACCCCGGCTTTAGCTCGAGCTGCCTTTTAGCCCTCATTCATTCAAGGAATTAATCCTGCCGGGTACCCATTCACCTCACCTGGGTCGAGTGCAGCACAGTGTGAATAAATTTCTTGCTGAAGGAAAACATGCCATGGCTAGTATTCAAACCCACAACCTTCTGTTTGAAATACTTGAATGGAATTGAAGTTGATCCGATGTACCTACTATTCTTACAGCAAGGAAATTGATTATCCCAGAGTGTATTTTTAGATATTTAGTTGAGTATAATTTGCAGACATGGAACATTAAACATGCATTATGCAGCCATCTTTGCAGTCTGTAGATTTTTCTCAATAGCTGTGGGCTATCAAATGTTTGACGACGACTTAAGAAATCTTTTACATGAATGAATGTACATGTGGGACTGGTTACAGCTAGTCTGCACTCTCCAGGCACAGACCACTGGTTTTCGCAAGTCGCATAGTGTATAATGCAGTGTCTGAACTAGTGAGACTAGGGGTGCATTTATTCAACACTTTTTTACCCTAGAATCATGATTCAAATCACGATTCTGCAGAATCACGATTGCGTTTAGTCGAAAGTGGAAATAAACTTCTTTCAAATCACAAACATGAAACACGGAAAAAGGGGCGTTTTGAAAGACGTTTCTGTAGAATCACGAACGAAAAAGGTCGTATGAACGATATCGTGATTTGAATCATGATTCTATGACGTCATTGTGTCGTGCTTCTTCCGGGTTCGACTCAAAGGCGCGCGCTGTGTTTCGTGCAGGTTAATTTTCGTGGCAGTATTGCCAGTGTAGTACCGGTATATGCCAATTGTCACGTGTATTTAGGAATTATCATTGTGTGTATTGTACCCCCGGGGTTGTACTGTAGCATCATTTGTATATTTCATTGTTTTCATCAATTTTGTCTTCAAGTTCCAAAGGCAACTATACTTCCTGTGTCAAACTGTGCACTGTGATGCGCACTGGATCGGCCCGAATTCAGGGAGAAACAGCGTTAGAAAGATCGTCGTATAAACGCTGATTCTGTCGGATGGTGATTCATGTTGCTGTTTTGAATCATGATTCAAATCGTGATTCAAATCATGATTCTGGGTTGAGGTCGCATAAACGCAGCCTAGATTCACATACAGTACTGTGGCTGGCTAATTAACACAAATGAAAAGTTTAGTTGCAAAAGGGGTTAGGTCCACTTTGAACCATTCCAAGAAAAACCATGTTTTTATTCTCAGTTATTGCAATATTCTATGTGAAACTGAATTTTCATGATTTCCTACCAGGAGAACATAAAATTGCGTATAAGAGAAATCTACCTGTCTTTATATTTTTAAAGATATTCTTTAAAAAAAAAAAAAATTACGTGGACCTGACCCCTTGCAACTTAACAGAAATGGACCTTCATTAACCCCTTTTTTAAAAAAAGTGATTTTTCTTTGCCAATTGAGTTAACTTTTTAATGGGAATTTAAACTTTTCTTTGGTATCATCTTATAGAGCTACTGAAAATCTATACATTGAGACATAATAATCAAATTTGATGAAAAATGGACCTAACCCCTTTTGCAAGTGAGCTCTTCAAATAGACTTTAGAGTCTAGTCTTCTTCACTCTAGACCCGTTAATAGTTGAAGTGTCAAACACAAGTCTGTGCCTGTAGACTAGATTACATCATGGTATTACATATTACCATATGGTACATGTAGCCTCATTATGTGTACTTCAGATTGATCCTCTTGACATGTTTGTCATTAGCGAGAAGTGAACAAAATGTAGATTAATGTTTACTTACTAAACAACAAATGATAACCAAGCCTCATTTGACATTTACTTTGATGTTTGAAACATTTATGATTTCATGTAATAACATAAGAAGAAGGAAAGTGGGGATGTGACATCATCAGCCCACCTAATGAATAATCATGATGATGAGCATATAACTGTTTTCACAAAATACTGATAATCTTTAAAATTTAATTCATACTTATTTGTTATCTGATTTTGATGAAACTTTCAGCATTTTACTCTGTGAATTTACTCTATTTATTTAGATGTAAATATTTTCAGCCTGGACCATCCCTTTAAGGCAATACACTCTGCTTTTATTTTGTGGCACTCCCTTTGAAACAACGTCTGAGCAGTGAACAGATATACCACCAACATCTGTCTTGCCCAGCATGAAGTTTGCACAACTTCCACTCCCTGGGGAGTATTTTCTCTTACTAGAGAATAAATGGAATATGGTTGGAAAGAGAAAAATATACTGAAAGAAATGACACCATTTTATGTGGTGCTGTTCCTGAATAAAAATTGTTTAACTTTAGCTAATCAGTTCTCACTCTAAATTGGCAACACAAAGGAAATCAACAAAATCATCATTTCAAAAATGCAAAATTGCAATTTTTCAGTAAATTCATTCATGTTCATAATAGTCTATAAAAGTAATATCTATATTTTATTTTGATTTTCTTTTACCTTCATGTATATTCAATATAAACGAAGGGAAATACATGTAATGTCAGGTTTCAATATTCCAGGTTACTCTTTTTTAGAACAAAGTACAGAACCATTAAAATATATATTACAGATAAACAATATTGAAATGAATAGGAAATTTATGATTATTGCCAATTTGATGAGCAAAAGAGAATTAAATTTTGAACTCATTCTGAAAGCTTTGTACATGTACCTGAATTGGCTAAGGGTGCACAAAGTTTGCACAAGTACAATGAACACTATTGGTAAACAAGTTGGAATGCAGGTCACAGTAGGATATTGGATTTGTTTGTGAATATTTTTTTTTAATTCCTTGTTATTTATCAGACAAAGAATGGGGGGGGGGGGGAGGATGAGGTGTTTTAAATATAATTAAAACTGCTAAACTATCCAAACATAATATATATATGGTCAATAATTGGTAGATTCTTAAACTAAAGCTACATGTACATGTAGCATGACTGCATGTGAAGGCTGCAAGAGTGCTCTTTCCAGTGTAAAATGGAGTCAAATTGTTAATTTTAAAATATTATCACTGCTCTTCTTTAGGGTGATTTACTTTTGCATCATCATATTCATATTTATTTGATAATATATTATTGATCAATATTGACATATATGATACAATATATTTTTGGATGCATGCATGTAATGACGTGTTTTGCCAACGCTTTTTAGCACATGTCAACATGAAATATTTTCATAATCAATATGTTGGTTTGCAAAATTTGCATTGAGATCACACACGAGCCTGATGAATCATTAACATTATCCATCCAAACTTAAATGCTACACCAATATTGCAAAGAAATTCAAATGAAAGTGCAGATATAATGGGATTTGGCATGGACCATCGGTTGTTGGTATTTAATAATAATAGGCATTTATATATCGCCATCTATCTAGAAATATTCTATTCCGAGGCGCGTTGTTATTATTATTATTATTACCCCGGCTTTAGCTCGAGCTGCCTCTTAGCGCTCATGCATTCAAGGAATTAATCCTGCCTGGTACCCATTCACCTCACCTGGGTCAAGTGCAGCACAATGTGGATAAATTTCTTGCCGAAGGAAATTACGCCATGGCTGGGATTCGAACCCACGACCCTTTGTTTCAAAGTCAGAAGACTTATCCACTGGGCCACAACGCTCCATACCATGGTCCACGTAGTCTGTAAAATGTAGTTTATAGTTGAACCTAAACACCCAGTATGAATAGATTTTCTGGTTGAGGAAACCTTTCCAGTATATCCTTCACTGGCCTTCATTTGGGGTTTTCTTTTAGAGTGATCTGTCAACAGAATCGCCATATCATGATCTACATTTACAGTGTAAATAGATAAGTGTAAATATATTTCAAGCTAGATTTGAAGTACTCTGACCCTTTGTTAAAGTCAAACATATTTTGTTATGGTATCAATAGTGCATGAAAGTGATGAAACTGGCTAAAGTTGATTGAGAAATGTTGACAATAACACACATAGAAATTTAGTTTACATGTACATGTATACTCATTATAATGGAAAACTACTGCATATTTTACATGGAAGATGCAGTCTGAAATCTCATTAAATGATTGGTAAAGATTACAACTACTAAAAAATATATTTTTAAACAACCGTTGGACCAGTGTTTAGTTTAGAAAGATAAAAATCCCTATAAATCTCACCCCCCCCCCCTCCGCCCCCCCCCCCCCCAAAAAAAAAAAGAGAGAAAATCTTTTCTTTTGCATTTGCTATTTTATTATTTGCAGGCATGAGAATTCTAATCAAAGAAACATTTTAATAGATATATGTGTGTAACAGTATAGACATGTAGGTTTGCCCCCCCCTTCCCTATTGAAGGGGGGGGGGGCAATTCTGAATCTGACCTAAAATATCGTCCAATATATGTAGACTATCATAGAAAAAAGCATTGCAAAGCAGTTTATTGACAGAATAATTAAATTTGTGCATGCATGGATTACAGTATGATTGGAATTTGTTTTCTTCTCTCGCGTTCCAGTTCATCCGATAACCTCATTTTGTTGTTGGGTGCATTGTGGTAAAGCTACATGTAGGCAATGAGAATGTTTATTAACAAATATTATGGAATACTGACAGTGTACTTATGCATACATTAGTCAGGTGGAGCCATTGTGCAATGCGGAAAGGCAGTGTAATGTACAATGAGAACGAACATATGGTAGACACAAGGAGTTACCAGCTAGGGTAGAAAGCATAAAGTGTATGGAAGGAATGGTGAAGGACTGTGGAGGAGTGGATGGGTTGTTAAAGAAAAAATGTTTGATAGGAAAAATGACGAGATAAAGAGAGTGATAACGGGAGGCATGCAGAGAGAACAAAATACACTAGTCCCTACTTGATGTACATGTAGTCTGCTGGCACAGACCCTGATTGAAACTTTTATCAGCACGTGTGTCTCCCTGCAAAGACTAGCACAAAACGTGATGTGTGTGAGAGGGCCTTCAGTTCACAAGGCATGAGTAGGCTGCACATTCAGACCCTTAACTCGAGTGAAGGGTTTGAACAGCAGACAATACTTGATGAGTGTTTTGTGGGGGGGGGGGGGGGAATGGATGTATGAGTACTGAGGGGGGCGGAAGGGCTGATAGAGAAAAAAATATGAGTGAGGGGTGATGTATGAGTACAAGGGGGATTTTAAAGGAAGAGGATGCATCATCTCTTTTTCGGGGGGGGGGGGGGGAAGGGGTAGGGGAGTGAGTGAGGGGCTGAAAGTAAATATATACTGTATATGAGTGAGGGGTAATATGAAAAAGGATACATGAGTGCAAGGGGATGAAATCAATGCCTCATTTTTTTTCTTGGGGGAGGGTGGGGATGATAGCACGATGAGTTTAAGGGGCATCTGACAGTTGCATAAGTGAAGTGGCTGATTGTGAATGAACACTTGTGTAGAAAGGAAGAAAAAGGAAAGAAAGAGAAGGAAGGAAGGAAGGAAAGAAAGAAAGAAGGAAAGAAAGAAAATGGAGGAAGGAAAGAAAGAAATGGAGCATTAAGGAGAGAAAAGTGTAGGATGATGTCAACTCTTATTAAAATTTCCAATTACCTGTGCATGTACATGTATCTCCTCATTATGGAATCCATCAAAATGACACATTCTACTGTATGACGCGAGGAGAGGAAGAGACGGAAAGAATGATGCCAGCTTTCTGTCAAATGTGAAGTATAATTTCCAGGTTGGCTCCTTCGAATTAAATGTCACATTCTATATACTCATGACGTGATGAATACCATTAATGTATTATTCATAGAATCATGAGTCAATCTGAGCTATGGGAGGTGAGGTGAAGAAAGGAGAGAGAGACGAGGAATAATCGTGTTAAGAAACTGTACAATGTAGGGAGTGGCGTGAGACCATTACATTAAATGTACAAATATCATTCATCTTTAATAATAAAATGCTTGAGCAGTAATCACTAGAGTTTAGACCATAATGTATAGGTGGTTTCAAACCGCCTCGATCACAAGAATCCCCGTTAAATTACGGGAACTGTTTTCGGCTAAAAAATACCCTTCGGGATAAGTTCCTGAAGTTACGAGCATGCGCGTAGTATGGTCTGATAAACAGGCAAGGCGCGAGATTCAAAATCACTAGCCCAGCAGCCACCCATGGCACCGTGCCCAACGACACGCTGGGCTAAAAGTTCCCATAATTTGCTTTCACACCGCCAAAATACGTGCGACCTTGGAAAAATCCCCGCGAAAGTTCTCGTAATTTCGCCAAGTACCAACTATTTAGCGGGTATTTTCTTTCGGGGACATTACGAGTAGTTTGCTTTCACATTACCAAAATCCCTGTATTTTCTGATCGGGGTAAATTTCCCGATCAGAGAATACCTGGAACTGACGAACTTCGAGGCGGTCTGAAACCACCTTATGAGAGCTTAGCAGGAAAGTGGTCAAATAATTCCCAAAGTGTACATTGTACATGTCTAATTACGTGTCAGTTTTAAATATCATAATTTTTCTTGACACTGAAGAATTAGGTATTTACATGTACCCTTTTTAGACCCACTGTATTGGTTTCCATTTAAATACATGTCTATGAAGGCATATCAGAATTTTCTGAATGCTGGCATTTAAGATTAATTTGCATTACTACATGTATTTGGTCACAAACATTGCATTATTTCGTTAGCTGTAAATGTCACAGACTGTTGCTTTGTGAAATCTTGTAAAAAGAATCAGTGGAAATTGGTTTTAAAATAAGGATTGAAAATTTAAAGGAGGATGAAACCATTAGAATATTAAAGTTAGCTTGTATAATAATAATAGTGTATATCTGTAGAGCGCACACACCGTCAGTAGACGCAACTAAAAAACATAAAAACATAAAAATCAAAAGGATTACACTAAGATCAATAAATGTTGAGAAAAATGGTCCAAAATGAACAAGAGATTCATGCAGTTGTGAACACTAAGCATTATTTTTATTCATTAGCAGTTAAGTTAATGTCTTCTGCTAAGTTCTTCATGTGCAAGTGACGTTGAATTTGTATGGGAAATTTAAACTTTGCTATTTCAAACAAAACCATCTTTTCAAATTCTTTTAAAAATGTAATGTTATAATTCTTGCATTTCAAATAATTATAATATGCAGAAAGCATCTATAAATAGATACCATAAGACCACATTGCTGATACGTTTCTCCATCGTACCGCCTAGATATATGACCTTTAAGGAAGATGACCTTTACGGAAATCTTGTACGCCTGCAGTGTCGAATCGCTCTGTTGCCCATGAGGATCTAATGTTGCTATCAAATTGGCAGTCTGGTTCCGAGGAGAACGGGAATTATGCATTAAAACCTGATATATTACCACGCCAAGGTGGCTTTATACCTTCACAATAAAGGTTGAAATGCCAACATTATTGCCAAACATTATTGTTGGGCTGCAGGCCACAAATTATGTGATGGATATTCTGATATTCAATACATCTGTTCATACATGTATGTTGGGTTGTATGATGAAGTACATGTAGTGTTGAACATGTGGATGTGTCTGTCACTCATAAGAAGTGGTAATGCAGCATTTGGGTGTTGTTTTAACTTGTGCGAATGACACACCTGTGATCAGAGGAGTGTGGTGTTTCACAAACCTTATTGTAAACTTTAATACAAATATGACTTTATGAATGCATGGAATATATTTGGCAATAATTAAGTATCTTTATTGCATATAAATCACAAGCGTTATTGTAAATTTACGAATATGACTTTATGAATGCATGGAATATATTATGGCAATAATTAAGTATCTTTATTGCATATAAATCACAAACGTTATTGTAAATTCACAAATATGAATTTATGAATGCATGGAATATGGCAAGCTCAACAACATGTAGTACTAATATGCATCAGCAATTTCAATAGGCAAAATATTTTTATTGGTTCTTCCAGAGCACATGGTTGGTTAACTGGTGCAAAATCGATATACCAATCTCTTTTGAAATAAAATCTGTTGTTACCGGTAGAAGAAGAATTTGTTGGAATTTTTGAAAATCTCCATTGTGCATTCATGAAGGCATATGCAACTCTTATGAACGGCTTCATGAAACACTAAATGTTATGTACGTGTGTATTGAGGTCTTCATTCAAATATCTGTCAAAGGAGCACTTTAATTTTATATAGATTTGATTAAAACTTGAATACAGTGTCACCACACAATGAATAAGTATCTTCTCCGTTCCCTGGGAAAGTACTCCAGCCTGTCTGGTATCATTTGCCATTTTTAGTCACTTTCTCTTAATTGCCAATGTCACATCCATTTTACAAGCACCTACATTACGAAATTTTCCAGTTCCCATACTATCAAATGCTAAACTCTGAAATGCCATTAAACATGTTTTGTCATTATTGTTTCTTTTGGTATCTGTAGATCCAGCCCGATGTTGATGATCTAGATAACGGAGGGGACGAAGAAGGCGATACCGACTCCGTTAAGTCTGAGATCAAGCTAGGAAAGCTACAGTTTTCGCTGGATTACGACTTCCAAGAAGGAAAGGTAGGTCTTTATTTCGATCAAGGTTATAGATTATTTTGAATTAAATACATCTGGATAATAGGGGGGGAGAAGAAGGCGGCGATACCTTCTCCCTTTAAGTTTGAGATCAAGCTAGGAAAGCTACAATTTTCGCTGGATTACGACTTGCAAGAAGGAAAGGTAGGTCTTTATTTTTATCAAGGTTAGAATACATCTAGATAATGGTGGGGGCGGGGAGGGGTCGTATTAAGAAGGCGATACCGACTCCGTTAAGTCTGAGATCAAGCTAGGAAAGCTACAGTTTTCGCTGGATTACGACTTCCAAGAAGGAAAGGTAGGTGTTTTTTTCCAAGATGGTAAAGGATTACCTGGGTATTTTTGTCAGAGGGTAAAGTTTTAAATTTGTTTCTATACAAGATGAACTTTGGTAACCTAAATTTAGTGATGTAGTCCACATCAAAACACAGCACATGCAGCACACTGCATGTATTTAGGATGTCTAGCATGTCTTGCTACCCTTAAAAGCAAAAGGAACACGTTTCGCATTTTGTAAGCTACAAATTAACAACATTTATACCATGGGCTGGATGTAGAAGTTAGCCATATAAGCATATAGGCAAAGGTACATAGCTTTGAAAAGGATTGTTTGTTCTCTCTCTACACAGGTTTGGGAAAGTATTACTTGTTGTTTTATAGATATTTCGAACAGGGTGCTCTGTTCTAGCAGATTGTGAAATATGCTATTTTCTCTCTCCTGGTGGCTAAATGTTAGTGTCATGCAAGCATTTGAGTTGCCAGTGCTTGGAGACATAACAGTGAATTATAAAGCAATGTATAAAAACAAATTGTTGTTATCATTCAATCAGAAAATTTCTGTGTGAGGAATATCTTAC
This sequence comes from Lytechinus variegatus, assembly GCF_018143015.1. NCBI lineage: Eukaryota > Metazoa > Echinodermata > Echinoidea > Temnopleuroida > Toxopneustidae > Lytechinus > Lytechinus variegatus. The sequence continues at coordinate 3,949,410 of NC_054758.1, read as the reverse complement.
TTTTTTACTTAATATTTTCTGTATTTTCTCGTCTTGGCCCCATTGCATATAAATGTACTATTATGGTAACTTTGCTATTTAATGGTAACTTGCATGGAATCCTTGATTCTGATTGGCTGTTGATCGGCGTTACCATGGCGTAGTTACCATTGGATGGCAAAGTTACCATAATAGTAACTTTTATGCCACGGTGCCTAGGACTCCGTAACACAAAGATTGGCGATCAATTGCTAAATGAACTGACCAATCAATATCAATGTTACACGCGCATTTGGTTTAAAATACTGACCACGAACCAATCAGCGCGTTTCTTTCATATTTGCAATTTATCGCAAACCTTTGTGTTACGGAGCCCAGGGGAGCATTTCATCAATATTTTCATACGACAAGTTGTCAGATCTGACATCTTTTTATGATTTTGATTGGCTGAGAGGCACTGTTCCTATGGTAACTGTCGGATAAAATGGGACTTGTCGGATAAAACGTCTGACAAGTCCCTTCATGAAACGCCCCCTGATCAGCGTTAGGTTGGAGTCATGCAAGCTTCTGAGCCCCGATGCTTGGATACCTCACAGTATATAAATACTGACTTTTTTACAACCATTTAACCAGCAAATTTCTGCAATGGGGGGGATTAGAAAATGTGCAGTGTATGAGAAATAATTACTTTACACTTGTTTACCTCTACTTTCTATCATTTTTTTTCTTGATCAGCTAAATGTCGGTGTCATGCAAGCGTCCGAGCTCCCGGGGATGGATTTCTCGGGGACATCGGATCCCTACGTCAAGGTTTACCTCATGCCGGATAAGAAAAAGAAGTATGAAACCAAAGTCCACAGAAAGACCCTCAATCCCGTCTTCAATGAGACCTTCACATTCAAGGTTTGTATCGTGACACCTTTGGTGGTGTTTTCAAGTGTTGTGTTGATGGCTTATGTTGGGTGTCAGGCCAAGTTTTGCTCCAGCCACAACACTAAACTTGAAACTTGGTTAGTGTTGATTATTGGGTGATTTCATATTGCAGTGTTTTTTAGTTGGTGTTTAGCCTAACCAAAGCACCATATGAAATTTGGTTGGTGCTGGGATTCCTTATTGATTTCAAATTCAGTGTTGGTAGCTAGTGCTAGTATTGGGCTAATTTTAGTACCAGACACAACACTGAAGTTGATATTTGGTTGATCAGCTTCTTTTTCACACATATCCTATTCATCCCCCTCCCTGCCCATTACTGACCATTACTGACCAATACCTACCAGTGCTGACCAGTACCGCATAGTGTGCTATGGCTCTTTTATGTGTACAGTGTCAGTCATGCTTGAGTGCCCCATCTTTACAAAGCATTATTCAGGAGGGATTTGGGAGGCCTGTAAAATATCAACATCTTTGGAAATAGCTATTGGACCGTAACCAATGTGAGTTTAATGGGAAACTGTTGTAATGATTATTTCCCAAACTGTCTATAGTAATAATGAATATTACTACATTCATAATATTTATGCCTAAAATGTTTATCTCTACATTGTGTGATATGGGGCAATTCCATAAAAAAGCCATAAAATAATTTCCCCATTTGTATGTCTCATCCTCATTCATCCCATTGCTAATTTTTCTTGATCGTATTAGAGCCTCACAATGTAAGAACTCAAGAACAGAGACAACATAATATCCAGGTCTTAAGGGGTCCGGAAGTATTGTACATGTATTTTGCCCAATGGCAATCATGTGCATCATTGCCTAACAAAGAATGCTCTGTCAGGATTACTGGAGATAAACCCATATGCTTTTTCAGAAAGTGATTAACTGGTGCATTGTTTTCAAACAGGTGCCCTCCAGTGAAGTTTTGGGTAAGACTCGTAAGGCTCGTATTCTGAAGTCTGGTTAAACTAAGTCCATGGTCTAACTCTGTTCTAAAAGTATGGGAAGCCAAAAGAGTCAAAATTTGTATTGCTTTGTATGTTTCTTATGTTTACTCTGCTCTCTACTGGTTCTTTGATTTTGAAGACAATTATCTATTCATAATTGTTGGAAAATTGAGAATGTTTTGAGAGTCAAATGAGCTGTAATATTATATCTCTACAGTTAGTAATTTATCACAATTGGCTTTCCATACTTACATATAAACCACAATTTTAACCCTGAGTTTAAATTAAACCTGAATTCAGAATTTGGACCTAAGTGTTCACCATCTGCGATGTTGGCCCAAATTCCCTCTTCATTATTACTGGAGATTCTTTTAGAATTCCTGAAATTTAAACTCCATGAAGTGATTATACATAAATGCATTTAAATTTGTATTCATACAGGTGCCATACAGTGAAGTTTCGAGTAAGACACTTGTGTTCGCCATCTATGATTTTGACCGGTTCTCCCGTCATGACATCATCGGGGAGGTCAAGGTCAAACTGAGTCAGGTCGACCTGGGAAGTGTTGTTGAAGAATGGCGTGATCTACAGAGCGCTGAGGTTCCAGGAGGAGAGGTAAGTAATCATCGGCTCCCCACTAGAGGGGACTTTTAAAAAAAAAATTGAGTATTTTTGTTTCTTTCAAATCCTAAAAGATTGCATCGTATTGTATCTTATGATGCAGAAATTATTTCCAAATTTCAAGCAAATCTCAATACTCAGCAAATAAAAAAGGGCATAATAAGAAAAAATAATTGTGAAAATTACCTTAAGTTCTTTATTGCAGGAAGCGAACCATATAACAAAGTCCAAGCTGCAAAATCTGCCTACCATAAACAGGCATGATTTGCTGTTTTAGAAATAATCTTGCACACAATGAAGAGTGTGTAAAATTGTGCCGTGTAATGTCAGTTACCGTGAAAATGCCCCAAAATTTACTATATAAATACCTATTATTATTTTATGATGATTATTATTTCAATTGTCATTATTTTTTTCTATTATTATTATCAATATTTTATCAACATTATATTACTACTTATTTCATCAATATTATTATTTCTTATTATTTCTTTCATTTTTTTTTTGCAGTCAGTCCTAGCAAGCTCAGGAGACATCTCTTCTCCCTACGTTACGTCCCGACGGCAGGAAAACTGACAGTGTGTTATGGAAGCAGACCTCAAGAAAAGGACGTTGGTGGACTATCAGGTAGGTTAAGGGAAACAGAGGAGATGCAGATAGGGAAGGGGGGGGGGGGGTAGGTAAGAGAGAAAGAGAGATAGACAGAGAGGCAGAGATGGACAGGTTGACAGAAGTTGACATAGGATATCCTGGAAGCGAAGAACCTCAAGAAATGGACGTTGGTGCACTATCAGGGAGTTGAAAGATAGAAGCAGGAGATCGAAATGGAAAGAGAGAGAGATAGACAGACAGATTGACAGACAAATAGTTAGACAGACACAGTAGATGTGAAAAAAAATGTTGAGAGACACAGAGACAGATAGAAGGGGGGGGGGGTAGAGCACAGATCAGGGATACAGAACCTCGGGTAGACAGATGGGCGGTTAGTACATACATGTATGATTAGCGAATAGGCAGATTCAGTACGGTAGAGATAGATAGAGCGAGAAACAAGGAAAGAGATTGACTGACAGACAGTGGGGGGCAAATAGACATTTCATTTCATTCATTTATTTAATCATATTATACCCACTTCAGCCTACTGGCTGTTCTTCAGCGAGTCTGTGCAATACATATATGTTGTTAAACGGGATAATGAAGACGCTGAACTAATACAAATCATAAAAGACAGAGAGAGAGAGAGAGGGAAGAAGAAAAAACAGAGAGAGAGATGGAATGGCCATGATTGAGACTCCGTACACATCTCCCAAGATGATATTGATTCTTGTCGTCTGTCTAAACATCTCGATATAAGGGCAATGCCAGTCGAAGAACAATTAATGGCATATCCTTTTATTGACGGCCATGAATCAAATTAAACGCATTCGTGCAGCTCTTATGAAAGGGCATTTTCTCTTCCCATCACAGACTGCTTGAAACCACTCTCATGAGCATGATGATGATGATGGTGATGTCGATGAAAATGAAGATGGTGATGATGATGATGGTGGTGAAGATGATTATGATGAAGGTAGTGGTGGCGATGGTCACTTGGCAATTATGATAACATTGTTGCAAAATACAAGATAATGTTGGTTGTTGAGGTGGTGTGATGATGGTGATGATGATGATGGTGATGATGATGATGGTGATGGTGATGGTAATGATGATGATGATGGTGATGGTGATGATGATGATAATGATGATGATGATGGTGATGATGATGGTGATGATGATGATGGTGATGATGATGATGATGATGATGATGATGGTGATGATGATGATGATGATGATGATGATGGTGATGATGATGGTAATGATGATGATGGTGATGATGATGATGATGGTGATGATGATGGTGATGATGATGATGATGGGATTATGATGATGATGATGATGGTGATGGTGATGATGATGATAATGATGATGATGATGATGATGATGGTGATGATAATGATAATGATGATGATGATGTGGTGGTGGTGATGATGATGATGATGATGGTGATGATTATGACGATGGTGATGGTGATGATGATGATGATGATGAAAGTGGTGGTGGTGATGATGATGGTGATGATAATATTGATGATGATGTGGTGATGATGATTACGATGATGATGATGATGGTGGTGATGATTATGATGATGATGGTGATGATAATGATGATGATGATGTGGTGGTGATGATGATGATGATGATAAATGATGATGATGATGATGACGATGATGATGATGGTGATGATAATGATGATGTGGTGGTGATGGTGATGATGATGACGACGATGATGATGATGATGATGGTGATGGTGGTGGTGGTGGTGGTGGTGGTGGTGATGATGATGATGATGACGATGTGTGATGATGATGATGGTGATGATGATGGTAATGATGATGATGGTGATGATGATGATGATGATGATGGTGATGATGATGATGATGATGATGATGATGATGATGGTGATGATGATGGTGATGATGATGATGATGGTGATGATGATGATGATGGTGATGATGATGATGATGGTGATGATGATGGTAATGATGATGATGATGATGATGATGGTGATGATAATGATAATGATGATGATGATGTGGTGGTGGTGATGATGATGATGATGGTGATGATTATGACGATGGTGATGATGATGATGATGATGATGAAAGTGGTGGTGGTGATGATGATGGTGATGATAATATTGATGATGATGTGGTGATGATGATTACGATGATGATGATTATGGTGATGATTATGATGATGATGATAGTGATGATGATGATGTGGTGGTGATGATGATGATGATGATAAATGATGATGATGATGATGACGATGATGATGATAATGATGATGTGGGGGTGATGATGATGATGATGATGACGACGATGATGATGATGATGATGATGATGGTGGTGGTGGTGGTGGTGGTGGTGATGATGATGACGATGGTGATGGTGAGGATGATCGTTATCATGATGATGATGCTGATGAGGATTGTGGTGATGATGATGATTATGTTGATATTGTAGATAAAATACCATTGATAGAAACTAAGTAAAACAATGTTACAGTAATTATTTTTATTTTAATCATCAGATCCATATGTGAAGATCTCCCTACATGAACATAAAGGATGAAGAAAAAGAAGACCACCATTAAGAAGAGGACGTTGAATCCTTACTACAACGAATCTTTTGGCTTTGAGGTGCCATTTGAACAGATTCCAGGCAATTTATAAATTACATGTACCTTTGTGGAGCGTTCTGGCACAGTGGATTAGTCTTCTGACTTTGAAACAGAAGGTCGTGGGTTCAAATCCCAGTCATTGCGTACTTTCCTTCGCAAGAAATGTGTCGAGGCAATGTCATTCCCAAACAACTGTGGTTGCATCTCAGTGTTTTTTTATACCATACCTCAGCAGAGCATGATGAAAAACAGCAACTTAAAATTTGGAAGGAATTGGTCCATGCACCCGAGATGCAGCTGTATGAACTCATCTAGTGTTTAGCGCCATTGAAATTGAGAATAATTGTTCGTAACTTTAATAGAACCCCACCAGTTTAATCTGTTTTCAATGACGCAAAGTCGTTATTCATTTGGCCGTATCCCAGGCCATCACAAACAATGTCACGTTAAATTTAGTGTATGGGTGGTTTTCACCATTCTCATGAAAATGCTGAAATTTCACATAAAGAAAATTGATGATATCCACATTGGTGGTACATATCCAGAGCATGACAAACATTTGAATGCTAATCTTTCCCATCTGATGGCCCCAATTATTATCAATCTCCATTCATAATTGTAGAAACAAATAATGTTTGTTTATATTACAGTGAGTCATACATATTGAATATCGACTGGAATATGCATGGTCACAGGTGTTAGCTAGTTGATGAGATATTGATTTTCATATGAAAGGGAAGTTTACCCTGATGTTGGTTTGATTATTGTAAAAAAAAAAGAAGAAAGTCATAGGGTGATTTCAAGTTCAGTGTTGACCTTTTGGTGTTGGTGTTAGGTCAATTTTTAACACGATTATAAACGCCAAAAATAAAATGAAGATAGTCCTGAAAACTCACTCACTAATTGTTGAGGTGTTAATAATGTGATCTGGATCAGTTTTACAAACTATGAATAAGTTTTGGAGCCAGGGGAAGCAATCCAAATTTCAACACTAACACCAACACCAAGGCCAACACCGGAACTTGAAATCACCCATAGTCCATCACTGATGTAAAGTTTGGTGAAAATCCACGAAAGGATGAAAGGAGTTAAAAGTTTTGATACTTTGACGTCGATTGCGGGGGGGGGGGGGGGGGTAGTGGGGATGGAGGAGGCTGTGTGTGTAAGGTGCTTTATTATACCAAGAAGATGTCATGATTGATAGAGTAACTCCATCTATTTCCAGCAATATCACTGCTTATATTTAGATCTCCTTTCCAATAATTCATTCCAACTATCCATCCACTTTCCCTATCCACTCTTTTTTTTGTTCTATTCCCATTTATTTTGTGCAATAAAAATTTCCTTTCCAGGCCTCTTTCTGTTTCAAGCTCCAAGTTTAAGATAGGGTTTATAATAATAATAATAATAATAGCGGCATATTTACCCAGGGTAGCCACTTCAGTTCCGAAAACTGTTCTCCCAGCGGGCCCTGCTATTATTTGCCACATATGTATTGACGATGTGTAAGAATAATTTGTTTTAGTCCATATACATGTTTCACCAATTGTAAGAAAAAAAACTTGGAGTTTTGTTATTTAAATAAGGAAATCAAATCATCCAAAGCACTCTTCTTCAGAGGATGCTTTAAAATGTCTCTAGCTTGTATATATTACTCACTATATTTCATACATGATTTTCGCTGCTCCCTTTTCTCCCTTACAGAAAGTGACGCTGGTGGTGACTGTAGTGGACTATGATCGCATGGGCAGCAGCGAACCTATCGGTAAAGTGGTACTTGGATGCAATGCCACAGGGGCGGGACTCCGTCACTGGAGCGACATGCTGGCGTCGCCACGGCGACCAATCGCCCAATGGCATACACTCCAAGAACCCGAGGAAAATAAGTAGACAACCACAAAATTATTATATATCACAAAAGCTAATATAACATGTTAATAGAATGATTATATTCAAGTGATTTTACATATTTATCACGTCCCATATGATTGGATTTATATTTTATGACAAGAAAAATCAAATTCTGGAAACACAGAAAACCACGACCCATGGATCTATGAATACTCATGACAAATATTCATATACACATTCCCTGTGTGGATTGGTATTGAATGTCATGAAAGCATAGCTTCGTGTAGTGTATTTAAATCAGGTGGATTCCCTTAACCACGATTCCGCTGCTCCTAGGTCCGCTCTTGGTTGTGGTTTTCTGTGTGAACAGGGTACCAGATCCGGATCGTCCCACATCTTTGGTGCGGGATATTCCCAACTGGTCCCGCAAGTAAATAAAATGATTTTCCAATGAAATTAAAAAAAAAATTATAGACACGAGAGCCTGTATGGAAAGCTTAGCTGCCTACGCTGTTGTATTACTCAAGTCATTTACAAAATCAGCGAGATTTTAAAGCAATTTTTATTATATGTTTTATCTGTTTTTGATGTTTCTTTGAACGAGCCCACCCTATTTCAATAAATTTGACAGGGTGGTGCTCGTTTTTAGCATGCTGTTGATTTAGAAAATCTTTAGGCTGGTTTAGCTTTGTATTCAGTCAGTGCCGTTCACATATGGCAGACTAGATTTCTTTCTGTTGACATTCTGTACTCCGCCTCTGTTGATGTCAGCTCGTTGAAACCGAAGCCACCTATCGTAGAAGTGCAAGAATGGAAGTTTGTGAAAAGAGGAATGTCGCGATACCACCGCCGTAATTTCACCAAAGCAAAGCCAGCCTAAAGATTTAGTACCTTTTTACCCGTACCTCAGTTTCAGTTTTATGGTTTTATGTATTTATTTTCGCTTGATATATATATTTATATTCATCATGCTGAAGCGCAGTGTTGCTGGCGAGAATGCTCGCTGCTTTGGTATGGTCAGTATTCGTTACTGAAATGGTGTGAAAATCGATGATCGCAGAGTCTGAGTCCAGCCAGATTCTGCGATCTCTTTCATACCGATGACCCCCCTCCCTTCCCCGCCCTTCTCCCCCCTCCTTTAATTGTTAAAGGCGACTAGCGCCCTCTCCCATCCAGCACCTTTCCCGCTATAGCACCCCCAATCCTTCTGTTTTGTTGCCGCGTTTTTAAGTTCAGTGGGGAACGGATAAACTTTTCAGTGTGTCTGCTGAACCGTGGATACCTGTGAACGTGATTTAGTCGTCTGTCGAGTAGGAACGGGACAAGAAAGCAACCGGGTCTCGGAGGGAAGCGTCCCTCAAAACCATCGCAAAAACCTCTGCGTTTCGGGCATCAGGGTTTAGAAAAGGAATGAAAAACTGATGCCAGTTAATGAATGATATCGATGGCTTTGCGGGTATTTTATTTCTCCGAGATCAGGTTGTTTGTAAACGTTCGTCTTCCTCCCCCACCCTTCCTTCATTTTCTTGCTAAAATATTTTCAAAAGGGCTTCTGCTACAACAAGCAGGCGTCGATGGCGTGGTGAAATCGTTTACAGAGAAAAACTAATGCGATCATCAGTTTCAATCCATCTATCATCTGTACTAGTTACTCAATTCCTGTTGTGATCATTTCAACTATTTGTGACAAAATTTGTTTTGCTTCTATGCTCTATGACAGGGGTTCTCAAACTACGGGCCGGATCCGGCCCTTGGAACTTCTCGATCCGGCCCGTGAGACTCTGCTGCTTTTTTTTAAAAATTTTAAGTCACAACAATATGAAACATTGCTCAATATGATTACATTGATCCATGTTAGACCTAACCGTAATAAAAGTAATGAAAGTCAAAACATATGAAACTGTATAAATTTGATGGATTAAATGCTCCCAAAATAGGGCAAGATTGCACAAGAGAGCATCTAGGACCCCGACCGCAAGGGTCTTTGCACTTCGCGCACATTTTTTTTCTAAGTATCCACTTCAACGGGCCCTTTCAGGTTACTTGGAGTCTAATCTGGCCCTTCAAAGAAAAAGTTTGAGAACCCTGGCTCTATGATATTGGTAAATTATTGGTGATTTATTGACAGTGCATCTGCGTTTGAACTTAAAGTATTGCAAGAAAATGTACATGTTATAAACATACAAAACTTTGTCAAAAATAACCCATGACTGTACAGTTGATTAAATATAGTGTAAGTCACATGATTGAAATATAGTGTAAGTCACATGATTGAAATATAGTGTAAGTCACATGATTGAAATTGTGATTGAATCAATTTTATCTGTAAGCGTTGAGATCATTGTTGTAGTAGAACCCTGATTTGCGATCGATTATTCAACGAGGTACGAATGATTATGTTGGCGTTGTTCTTACAGCATTGATTTTTTTATCATTTGCAAATTGAATGATTGACATCTAAGTTCTGCAAGCTCTCAACTCATCTCCAGTACCCCCCCCTTCCCCTACCCCTGGAGTTAGAGTTGAGGGCGGGGTTGGTTTAACAAATTTTAGCGTAGGTCAAGGGAAAAATCAAAGAGGCTCTTGAGATATTTGTCTTTGGCTTATGCTGTATTTAACTTTCAAAGTAATTCATAAAATGAATAAACTTTTCAAATACTGAATCTAAAATGGTTCAAAGCAATTTAAAAGATTGCCCAACCCCTTCATACAATCAGAGAATTGATTTTTAAGAGGCTTCATCTTTTAAGCTTGCCATATATTTATAAATATCATAGATCTCGAATGTGCTGATTTTCGAATTGTATATTCCTCTTCAGCATAGTAACATTGATTCATTGTTTTTGCCCCAGTCCAATTTTCTAAAAAGCTGGCATTAATAATCATATCTATTTGCTGGAATTAAGTAATATTTTACTTTATATTATGATTAACGTTTATGAATGAAATTCATATGATATGGTATTGTCAAACAGAGAGAACTGTGCATATTTTGCCCTGCCAAACTATATTTATTGTTAGGGAAACGGTAAAAACATGTAATTTACCACTTCTGTATCTGTTGTAAATATATCTTCGCCATGAAATCTCTCATCGATATTTATTATCTATTTTTAATGAGTAAATAACATAATCTTGTAACCTATGGACATATTACTTTATCCAATGTATGGGTACTTAAAATCCAGTTTTATTTGTTTATGTCTATTTCATTCATTAGTATTTAGCAATGCAATTTGGTGATTCTAGATTTCATATGAAAACTAGTTATATATACGATGTGTGTACAATTCCAGTGGCCATGCTACTTAAAGAGCCCATTTTTCATTTCACGTTACTTAAATGTATATGCTTAGAGGGGAAGATTTAGACTGCAATAAATAAGGAGTTGTGTAAATGTATCAATCTGAATGAAGATGTGCCATTGTAAAGCAAACTCTCTGGCCAAAAGTAAAAAAAAATTATAAAATTGTAGGTGTAATTGCATGGATTGAGATAAGCATACAATATTAAATTTAAGTATTTGGTAGTCTGGGGGGTGTTTCACAAAGATTTAAGTATGACTCAGACTCAGACTTGAATGCCTAGTTTGGTAAGGTATAAAAGGCATGACTGCAGTCGTCAGATCATGCCAAGCGGACACGCACTACTGCGTATTGATCAATAAGATTGCGTATTGCATATCATGTACCATTCAGCATCTAAGTTTGACTCTTAGTCATTCTCAAATCTTTGATGAACACCCCTCCCCTCCTGATATTTGTATTATCTTCAATTACATTTTTTCAAATTATACATTTCTCTTCATCTTGGTATTTATATTAACATTTCCTCCAAGTTACCATTCTCTTTCATTGAATACTTGTGCATTATTAAAACGTGTTCAGTTTAGTTCTTGGTACTGGAATACTCCATCGGCCATTTCTTATGAAAGGTTTACAATTTTTCTCTTATTTCAAAACGCAACAATATTCTTACTATGTTGACATCCTAATTGTCTTTTTCAAGGTTTTCAGGGTACTGGTAAAATTTCTATTTATTACTAATTAAAATATGGTATTCAGTTTATCTTTCAAGGTTGTATTCTATAGGAAAGTGAATTTTTCAGGATGGAACATTTATTTAATGTATTCAGGGTTAACATATCCATGAGATAAACATGTAAAATAAGATGTGTATAGTTGTCATTTGTGACAACATTTTAGGGATGTATTTACCAATATAAAGTGGCTAGACAGATATCCCGAGTCTAGACACAACACTTACAATATTTACAATTTTTCCCAGCTGTATAAACAAACTCTGGTTCCCAATCTTGGGTTTAGAGAGAATTACTTCTGTAGTCTTATTTTTCAGCAGAGCTTTATCCATGTGCAATTTTATCTGAACAACAGTATGAGAGAATAGAGATGAATATTCATAGCTGTAGTCTTGGAGTCACGCCCACACTGGGATGTGGTCATGAATATTCATATTGCACCAAGGGAGTTATTAGTTTGACTTTTCATAATGCAATTCTGGGGTCGGTAACACAAAGCTTAGCATTGATCTCAGAACATATCTTCATGATCGATTACATTGACTACAATGTACAATCAATCTTAAAATTGATTATATGACCAATTGCTATGCTCTGTGTCACAGGTAACTGGTGTACACTTTCATGAAGAGACATTCAGTTTGCAGCATATTTCAAATGTTTGAAGTGCAGTGATAGAACTTAGAAGCTTGTTTTAAAGACGAGCTTTAACAGGTCTTTCATTTTTTTCAAGCACACATATCTTAAGCAGATCATAGATCCTATGCTAATGGCAGTGTACATTATATCCATCCTCAAGAAACATTAATTGCACTTTAGTTTATCCCAAGAAAAGAAATTGTAAAAATAGCTCACATTGTGCCTGGACGCTGTTAAATAACTCCAAGCACTGCGCTACTCTAGGAAAAGTTCAAACACACTATCAATCCAGAATTATCGTCAACTATAAGGATATATTGCACTGCTGAATATATCATCGGAGAAGTTTGAATAACTCACTCCCAAGAAGGACGTAAAAAAGAAAGTTCTCACTACTCTCTGTATTTTATGAAAAGTTTATACATTCTATGAGTTCGATGTTAAACTCCCTCGCGTTGCTTGCACGATGGCGGGATCGGGATGTGAGCATCGGGCGGGTCCAAGCACAGCCAATAGAGATGGTGCACACAATGTTTGAGTGCAGGCTTGTAAATCCGGTCCTGGTGTTCTTGCGATAACAGGTGCTTGGTCCGAACTCGGGTAATCACATCTCTTGCATCCCATTGGTAGGAGTAAAGAGAGTTATCAGATCAGATAGACCTTTCTTCACAGGCTTGCGATCCCATTCGCCAGTCTCAAACATTTAAAGAGCAAAATGACCAGTGTAACCCTTTTCTTAAGCTTGTGGTTCATAATCTTAACAACCTGAATGGATGGTCATGTATTGAACTAGGTGAAATTCAATCATCGGACATCATTTGGACTTAGTCTAAAATCAGGGCCTGGTCCCTATTGAGTAGGTAAAAGGAAATAACATCCATTATAAATAGTGGGATGTTACTTTTTGTTCAACTTTAATGAGTTTCTGTCCAGTTCTAGGCACATGATCATTAACTCTGAATCTATAAAAACCCAAAATATTTGAGACTCATTTGTATCGGTTCCTTTATCCGGTGACGACTTTTGTACAGGTGGTCACAGTGCAAAGCTTAGGGGAATTACTGAATTTAGCCATCAAACGGTTAACTGAAAAATATTCAATGCTAAGAAATATGTAACATATTTTAGATCATGCAATGGTTTGCTTATTGATCAAGAGTAGTAATTTCATCTTAAATGAAAACAAAAATAAACACACACAAAAATCTTTGATCGGCACTGTTAGTCATTAAACTTATGGACGAGCTGAAAGTATTTCTGCTTGATTTGACTAAAATTGTTGAAACGTAATCGTTCATAAGATAGGATCCAAGCCTGTGAAGAAATCCTCTATTTGATTTGGAAGAAATATTAGTCTTGTGTCTGTATCCTGTGGTTACCCTGTGCTAGTTTTATGTAGAGTAGGAGTGATTTTTTTTTGTTTCTGTTGTTGTTGGAAAACCAACAATGAAACCAAACTAAGTCTGCACTTTCATTGTAGCATAAAGTTGGGGTTAGTATACATGTATTCAAGACATTCCATATCTAAACCTTAACAATACATATTTTCCTTTTCTTTTTATTTTTGATAGTCACTGATCGACTTGTGCATTCCTAATTCTAACTTTACATTTTAATATTGAGTCATTCAATTTCACCAGTAGTTTGTTTATTATTTTTAAGCCGACTCCTGAATATATCGCTGTATGTATTCCTCACTTTCTGTATCTTACGGCTGAGTTATCCCTTATTTTGATGCTGATGTATTCATTATTTGTAATGACATAAAAAGGAAGGCTGTTTCAATTTACATAGCCCCTATGTAGAGTTAGGTCATTTTTAAAATAATTCTTGGAAGAAAAAGGCAAAAAGAAGTTGAACCCGGGTTACCAAAGACAAATTTCTGTTCATGTACTTAATGTTTATTCAGTACTTAATATTCCTTTTTCTAACATTTATTCATTCCATGCAATATGTCTCATTCCTTAGCATGCATTTTTAATTTTTATATTTAAAACATTGAAATTGATTGTTTTTCATCCAAATTCTGAATTCTTTTTCATTGTCCTCTGGTATTTTACAAAATCCTCAAAAGTCTAGGAAGTATGTTTCTGGATTTTAAATTTCCTGTCTATAGCTTGGCACATTGAGGAAATATCCTCCAAGATTTTTTTTTGTTTTACTCATCTCACTCTGCACTTAAAGAAACGAAATATCCTCCAATTTTTTTTTAACTCGTCTCACTCTGCACTTAAAGAAACGAACGTGTATCCTTGCAAGAACATTTCTTTCTAAGATTGCTTCATATCTTGATGGATTGTTGATAGAAATGCAGTATGCACCGAAACTATATGCACCCAAAATGTAGAAATGGAGTATGCACCCAAATGTTAGAAATGAAGTGTGCACCATAAGTGGAAATGTAAACAGTCCTCAACCATAGTAAATGGTAGTTGTTTGGGGGGGTCAGAATCACCTGTTTTATGTATAGTCTTTAGAGTTTCTTAAATAAGGACAAGAATATTGGATTAACATCGTAGGGACACCAGGACTGGTCCTACAGCCTGCAAGCAAAATTGTGCACCATTGATTTCCTTGGAGTATTGTTTAACACTTAAGAAAAAAATACCTGAAAAGTGGTATGTGGGACTACACACAATTCTTTATGCACAAAAAGTTTAATACAATATTCCAAGAAAATTACTCCCAATATTCTTGTCCTAATGAAAGGCTTGATGCTAGAAGTTTCCAGCTTGTAAAAAAAAACCCCTTTATAAGTAAATATTTCGTCATTTTGGTTCTTTATACATGCATGCTTGTTATATAATTTGACGTAAGTCCCTTGTTAGTTTCACATCCAATTCAGTGTTGATATCATCAGTGCTTGATGTTCATCATAGTAGGTTAGGATTTTTGGAAGATCTGCAAGTGATATTGCAAAGGCAAACATATTATCTACATTAAGTAACTGTCTGAAGTCATGTTAGTCAACATTTCATCAATATTTTGATGTTCAAACTAGTAGTCAAAATAGGGGAAGAGTCGATATTAAGTGATATACCCCTGCCCTTACCCAATTATACACCTACACCCATGCACACACAAATGCAATAGCTTGAATTATGTTTCTGAAAAAGGAGATGATTGATCAGAAGTGAAACACAAGACTTGCATCACAAATTTAAATATTTCATTTACCATTTTGTATGGATCTGTGTTGTGTGCTGATACATGTATCTGGCTTGGGGGAAAACAAATGGTTGAAAATATAGAATTATTTCATGTTTTTGCACTGCGCTACCTGCTATTTGTTATTAAGATGTTTGATATTGGTATATATTTGGAAAGTGAAGTGAAAACAAGAGCATTTAGGATGGTAGTAGTATTCAGAAAATTACGTATGAAATCCCTTAGCAATCGATATTGGTCCCATGTGTAGGCATTGATGTTGTGTTTTTAGAAGGGACTCCAAAATAATTTTTTTAATGTACATGTATTTAGAGTACAGAGGCAAAAAAATAACTATGCTTGGTCTGAAATATGAATGGGTGCCGATTTTTTTTTTAGAATGGGAACAGACTTGTATACTGCTAAAACTATGTTGATTTAACACCAGCCGGAATTATATATGTCCACACCAGAGAAGTGTTAAAAACACCAATTTCGTATTGGTCTAACACCAGATAGTTGTTAATACAACACCAATTAGTGTTAAAACGGCATCGGTTTGATTCCAGACTGGTGTTGTTTTAATACTTCTCTGGTGTGGACATATATAGATTCCGGGCTGGTGTTAAATCAACACCGGACTTTTTGCAGTGTACTTCAAGTATCATGATTATTAAAATCTTTAAATTTGGGTTTCCTTTGCAGGGATTATCTGTTAACTTACAAGTCTGTGCACAGTTTCTTGTATATACTTCTATCAGTTAATTAAGAAGATGTTAACTACTACTCAGTCTTTTATCATCCAAATTCTTTGTCTAACAAAACTATGGAAAAAATGATCAGAACTTGTATTTGCTATATGCCATTGACATACAGGTATATGTATGCATGTAGGTGATATTCTCTTACATTATAACATTTCTTAAAGCTACTTAAATTAAAATTGTTTACAAGTGATGAAATCCTTAATTGCTGCAGCTTCAAAGCAAATGCAAATTTGCGAACATTTACAGCTTCATCTACTAAAATCTTATATTTTGGAGAAATCACGCACATTCTGTTATTTTCATCTATTTGAATATATATGTATATGTTTTATTTGAAATACTGTAGATGTGTTTGCATCGAGTTAAACCAAAGTGAATAGGTCATTAATTTATCTTCAAAAAGCTTATACTGTAATATTGTATCAGATTCTCTTTCCATCCATAATAGTTGTATAAATGAATAAAATAGAGAAAGAAGATAGCGGACATTCCTTATTTTTCGGAATCTATCTGTGGCTTTGTGAAAACTTGTATCTATAGTACTACTTCTATATATCATATAATTCTGGATGTGTTCTTGAAGTTTATTGTGTATTTATGAAAAGAAATGAACCAAATTTTATCAGAAGATAGGTTGGTACATTTGTATAAACAGATTCCTTATTCATTGTGTCCCCTTTGGTTATTGTAAGCATAGTTGTACAGTACAAACTGTGTACATAGTCTCCCCCATAGGTTTGAAAGAATAAATGTGTGCAATTGTCCATGTAAATGTCACAGTGAAGAGAAATATTGTCTTGTGTTTTCTTCTTGATGTTGCTTATTTCACATTAAATATAGGAGAAAGGAGATGAGGGCCTATTTCATTAAGAAAATATGTTTATGGGAACTTTGCTATATTGACTGCTACCATGGTAACAGAACTAAGCCGATCCAAGTTCAGTTTTTTCATGGGAGCTCCCATAATGGCAAAGATACCATTTGTGAAAGAGGCCCCATAACAAAAAGGGCTAATGCTATTTTAAGTTGGATAGAGAGAGGTAGGAAGGAAGGAAGGGATGGAGAAAAGAAGAAAGCAAAAGAATGGAGAGGAAAGAGGAAGGGAACGAAATGAGTTGAATAGATGGGAGGGAGGGGGAAAATAACAGAACAAGGGGAGATGGAAGGAAGAATAAAAAGGAAAGAGAGGGCAAACAAAATGAGTTGAATAGAGGGTAGATGGGGTGGAGGGAGAAAAAAATAAAGAGGGGAGATGGAAGGAATAGAAAAAGCAAAAGGATGGAGGGAAAAGAGAGGGAACAAATGCGTTGAATCTGGGGAAGATGGGGTGGAGGGAGAAAGAACAGAAGGTGGAGAGATGGAAGGAAGAATGAAAAGAGAGAGAGAGGGACAAAATGAGTTGAATAGATGGGAGATGGGGTGGAGGGATAAAAAGAATAAAAAGGGGAAGATGAAAGAAAGAAAGGAAGGAAGATAGGAAGGAAGGAAGAAAGAAAGAAAGAAAAAGAAAGAATGGAGAGGAAAGAGAGAGGGAACAAATGTGTTGAATAGATGTGAGGGAGGAAAATGGAAAAAGAAAAGAGGGAATGAACAAGAGAAAGGAAGAGGAAAGGGGAAGAATGAAATAAATGAGAGGGAAGGGGAAAGGCAGAAAACAAAAAGCAGACAGGAGTGCCTGTTTTTCAGCTCATATTAAAGATTTCATGATCTCATTCTATCATTCAGTTCATGGTCAGGTGTGAAGTATGAATGTATAAGAAGAATTAGCCACGATTTTTCCTCTTCCTGCGAGTCCATTTAACTATAATGTTGCAAGCAATAGGTGGCGCACTCAAGACATTATAAAGCACAAATCCATAAATTCATTTATCAGTGGTTAAAATCGCTATAGAAAATAAAAATGAACCTGCCTATGCCATTATTTTAATGATCCAGGAACTTAACTTAATCAAAAGCTAATTGTTCATATTTTTCATTAAAAAAAAATATCTTTTTGACATCACCCCTAGAAAACAAAAAAAAGGAAATTTATTATTCACTATATTTTGATTTTTCTTTTTTTTTCATTGCTAAGGCTATCTATAAATAAAACTTGATATTTGGTGATCAAGACTCGAGAGATATATTGATATAAGATCTCCCCCCCCCCCCCTCTCTCCATCTTATTCCCTTTCTTTCCAACAACCAGTCTGCCCAATGAAATAACTGAGAGAAGCCTTTGGTCCTCCGTCATATTAATGATGCAATACTTCTTTTGGTGTTAATGATATCTTTAGTATTATTTATTCATGTTTTTTTTAAGAATTCTATTGCGTTATGTTTTGTAAATTTTCCCTATTCATGTTTAGGTCAACTTTATGTGGGGTAGACTTTGAGTTGCTGAAAAGAAAATCTAAATTTTTCCAACAAAGCAGACCTATTTGATAGTTTTGTCTTTTGTTGAAAATCAAATAAACCAACGACCAAGATGGTATAAATTCAGAAGTTTGATATTAATTAATTAGGTCTCAACAAATTGCATGGCCTTGCAATAAGCTTTTTAATGTTTCTGTCAAAACTAGTATATATGCAGCCAAATCTTTACTATTTTTCCTCATTCTTTCTTTTCTTTTATTTTTTCTCTCCTTCTTTCTTTCCTTTTCTCTCCCGCGATGTGGCCTTTAAGATTTAAAATGTAAGATTCGTGTGACGAAGACCCGTTTTTATCAAATCAACCAAAAATCTCTTTTTTCTGATTCAAGCAATCAATTACGTATGCAAATTTGTGTATTGTGACGTTGGGGCGAGCCTTCACTTTTCCAGCCAATCAGCGATGCGAACTGTGTGATATAACCACAGACTACCAGTGACCTCCATCGAGGGTTTGTGAATGAGGTCAAAGCGTAAATTCAGTGTATACAGGCATTGGCTAATCTCTGCGGAGCGTCAATCGCTAGCGCGCGGGCGGCTTTGGGGTGCACTTGTTTTGATTCCTGCTCCCGATCAAGACGTGGATTCGCTGTTCTCTCTTCTTAATTCCGCAGCAGTACACAATAATATAAAATTGAAAATATGGCAAGCAGAGACAAGGCATCGAATCAGCTGGAGGATTTTAAGGCTCAGGTATGCATTAAATTTATTCATTATATGTTTGAATTTCTACATGTGCAATTTTAGCCGACTTGCAAGTTGCAGACTTGTTTCGATTAATGAATAATGTGTTGTGTGTGGCGATGTGGGCAACGCGCCAGGAACTGTCGCAGTGCAATGATTAATGGTATTTTATTTTGGAACTAGGCCCTAAATAATTTGGGCAGTGGAATGTGGGAAACCATGGCATGGACACATTTTATATTATTGTTAAATAAGTGCATGGTTACAAATTTATGACAAGTCAAGACTCAAGAGTACCAAGTCCTCCTGACCTTGTGCACGTGCATGTTGTGTTTTTTTCTAATGTTAGACCATGTAGACAATATTAATAACGATGTCAATGTTTTTTTTTTAAATTGTGACGTGAAGACTGATGTGTTGACCAACTCCAGTCTCCACCATGGACTCATCCTCATCCCTAGACAGCTGGCAGCCGTCTGTTTCGAGGAGTTTTTTAACATAAAAAAAAATTCTCCTCCTACACTGATGGCTCGCTATCGTGCAGCCACCATTACTACTTGCAATGCAAAGTCCCCCTGGCCCTGTCGGGGCTCTTCAATTTTTGTCTTTAATGAATAAAGATTTGAAAATTAACGCGACCGAAATGCAAATTGATATTACCTCTTGGCACAAATTGCCAAAAAACAGAAAATCAAGTTAAAAGGAACAAAAACAGTGACTTACCTGTGAACAACCAACATTACAGAGACCGAAGCTTTTGGTCTACCTCATCCCCTGCTCATTAGCCAGGAGGCTCCTGAGTCCTAGAGAGTAAAAATCATTTACTAACGCATGCTTACCCTCCATAGAGCCAGGGATTGCGTCCCATTCATGTGCTTGTACTGCGAAAAAAACTGAATTTTTCGACCCCGAAATTTCTACTTCTGATACTTCTAAAAGATCTAGCCATAAATCATGTAAATGGGTAACCCAGGGAGCTCCGGCCCAAAGCAGGCCGGATCCCAAGACTTGTCCGTGTAATACTAGGCAGACATGGGTACTCTCCAAAATGGGGTAGAATGGGGTCACAGTAGAACTCCAAATAAAAGGGGAAAAATAAATTATGCACTTTCCTTGATTATATGGATGAAGGTCTATTGTGACACAGAGTCCTGACATGGAGGCACAAACTGGACCCTCAAACAAAGGAAAAGTTAGACATTTTCGACCTCCATGGCGCGTTTCTTCTCGGTATTGATCGGCCATTTTGTTTTCAATTTTGAAAGAAGGAGAATGAACGAGACAGAACTTTTCCTTTTTTTGAGGGTCCGGAGTAGAATTCATTAAAAAATGTATTACCCAAAATGCATTTCAAAATATACATGTAATAAAAATAAAATCCAGCGTACAGTGTATCAAGTACCCAAATTTATCACGTCAATTTCTACACAATTGAACAAAGCACAGACAAGTAATATGTTTTGCACCGTATGTAATTCTTGTCAATGTGTCATATTTTTAGGGACTTAAAGGGGAAGTTCACCCTGACAAAAAGTTTATTGTAAAAATAGCAGAAAAAATGATAAAAAATATTGCCGAAGGTTGAGAAAAATTCATCAAATAAAAAAAGTTATTAGAATTTCACTTATTTGATTTGTGACGTCATATGCGAGCAGCATTTCTACATAGCGAATGGTAAAATTTCAATGAAATGTCATTTTCTCAGAAAATTGAAAATGGTTTTCACTGTACCTTTTGTATATCAATAGACAAATCATTTCACACCCGATCATGAATAGAAAACAAAATTAAGTCATCAGGAACCATACAAAATTTGAAATTCATGCATTTTATATTACATAACACATGGGGCAGCTGCTCGTTTATGACGTCACATATCCAAAACTTTGAACTCTAATAACTTTCTTACTCTTTAACAGATTTTCCTCAAACCTTCACCAATATTTTTTACTATTTTTTTACTATTTTTACAACAAAGTTTTCTTCAGGGTGAACTTCCCCTTTAACTAGCAGAATTACTCTTGTGTCATATTTTTGTAAAGCACCTTTAGCATGATAATGGAAAGGAGCTGTATTCAACTCACTTTTATATAAATTTGTTGCTGAAAATAGGCAAAGTTGGTGTTTTCTTGTCTATCTACTGTACTGTATACATGTATATTTTCAGTAAAAGCCCTGGATTATCTAGACAACTATTTGACTTTCAATCTCAGTATCATAAAAGACATGAATGATAATAATTTATTTTAAAAAAAGGGGGGGGGGGCAAGGGAAATAAAGAAAGGTTAGAAAGATTTTAGAAAAAAGAGAATTTCTATTTGATATTTTATTTCATTACTTTTGTTAACGAAAACAAAATTGAAGAATATTCATGATGACTGGTAACCAAATAAATAAGAACATCCCTCCCCCAAAAAAAAAACTTATGGGAGGGGGATCAACTACAAAGGGAAGAAATGGGGGCTTGGGGCAAATTCACCCTAAGATTTCTACAAGCTTTTATGGATGATAAATTAGCCTTGAATTTAAGCCTAGTCATGCACTGTATATTATTGGAATATTAATTTCAGTTTTCAACCACACAGGAGTTGGTGTAATGTAAATAAACGTGATATGCAGCTTACATGTACCTTTTCAATGGCAGTATGATAAATCTTGTTCTAAAGAATGAATGTTGAAAATTATGAAGTTATGAAGTGAAATGTCTTTTGAAGCTACAGTGGCATACATGTACAATAGATTTATCTTTTCTTCTTCAGAAATTTGCATTGTGCTCGAGATGATAATAGATATTCCTTGCTTGCATAAGTGAACTTTGGAATTGCGGGATATATTGTTTGATCGTGTGATCTTATTGTCTTGTCAAGTTTTTCTTATTAAACCTTATCAATCTGCCCTTGTGCATATTTTCCAAGTTATTGCTTGTTTTTACGAACCATGGTTTTCTTTCATCCATCTTGGTGAATTTGGGTTTAGCTCTGATCAAGCTTTTAAAATATATTCTTAGAATGTGTAACAAATCGGGTTACTATGTGTACATTTAGATGAATTCCTGAAAATAACCCAGATCTATACTGCAGCTGAAATTCCAAATATTTCATGAAACTACAAACATGTAGGATTGCATAATTCATATGCCAGAATTTTGATGTTTTTATTTTCTGTTTTTTATCTTTATTTCATATTTCTGGGCAATGCCATGATCTGACCCGCTATATGTGGGACGTTTATGTAATTTTCTGTCTCTAATTTCTTGTTGTTTTGACAGTCTGAAATGCTGTCAAATGACCATGACTTGGTCAGTTTATAAAGTGAAGTAAGACTTGAGAAAAATGGGGATTAGACATACAAAATTTGGATCATTTGATGAAATTTTTAAATATTTTTTAACTCCCCCCCTGATTTTCTTTACTACATGTATGAGCCAATCAAATCAAGTTGATTTCAGAGGATGTAAACTATATTCCAAATTTATTATAACTAGTGTACCATAGGTGTAGGCCTATAATTTTATTAGGGGATGTATTTAGATAATTTTGTAAAATAAAGTGTGTAGGTACTTGTGTGATTTGCAAGCCTCAACTGGTTTTCAAAAGGGCACTTTTTACAGTCTAAACTCTAAGAGCAAAACTTTAAAAGGGCACAGAAATACCCAAGGACAGTGAAGGGTCAGTGAGGTCAATCAATAACCCTGGCCTGTGATTTAAAGTATGACTGAACTGACCAACATTGCAGGTATGTTCTCTGATTTACTGTGTGGTATAGTTTCAAATAAGCTTGAGATACCGGTAGTTAAGTCTTGTAATTTCTTGCTTATAAGAATCTAAAATGTTTTTGAGAGGATAGTGACTTTGCTGCGTATGAAAAAAATATTTTTCAGACTCAAGAGAATCCTTTACACTTCACTAAGAATTAGATTTAAAAAAAAAACCCTCTAAAAGTTGACAAGTTTCTATACATGTACAACACCTTGCAGTGAGTTTAACCAATTTCCTCCCAGCGGATTTGGAGCGGGTGGATATTGGATGCGACACTGCTTGGCTCGGTGGCTTCTTAATAGCGGAATTACAAGGTCAATATCGGTGTGTGACGGCACCCTTTGCTGAGTGGATTGATGGGTGATTCACCTTGTAACGGAATCCTGCCTGTCAGGAGAGTTACATCCTGTGTTTACAGTGCCATCTTGGCCATTTTGATCTTGCAATCTTAGATTCAAGAATTTGTTCATTCCATTTAAGAAAAAGACACAATTTTCAAGATTTACATTTACATAATATTCAATTTATTTTGAAAATGGCATTGATTTCACAAACAACAAAAACAATTTGAATGGAATTGGGTCACTGCAAAAGTAAAAATAAAAGGCATAAATTGATTGTAAGATTGGTCTTTATTGTTGCCGCATAATTGCTTTGATTATGTTAAGCGGAATCAGTGACAGTGCCATTTTGGCGTCTTTGGCATGTACCTTGGTGCTGCCCCTGCGCCCTGCAAATACACTCGGTGAATAGCACTGCAAGAAGTTTGATTCACTTTAAAAAAGAATGTTTTACTGAATTTGCTCTATACAGTACATGTATGTGTATAAACTGTAGACCATCTTGGTTTGAAAAGTTTAAAGACTTTTATATAAATGCAAGCGTACTGTAGATTTTGTAAATTGCCAAATAGTCTACTGCCAACTTGTTGACTTACCACATGGTCTACTTTCCTTTAGTCTAATGCCATTCCATCCATCAACATTTTGTCTGTTAAACAACTATTTGGTCCAATCATTAATTTGTCTAATCGCCATTTCGTCTCATACCCAGTTGGTCTACTCCATTTCGTTTTCATTCATTTTGCATTTTTAACACTTTTTATTAAACCATATGGTATTTGGACTAAATGGCTATTGGACCAACTGGTTGTTAGAAAAAATGGTGAGTGGACTACTTGGCAATTAGACCATGTGGTTTAGTGGACAAAACTGAAAGTAGACAAAATGACAATTGACTCAGCATTACACAAATTGAAATAAACCCTGTACATGTATAAACCTGTAGTGTGCCCGTGAACGACACATGCCTTTATTTCACATCTCTCTACATTTCTGGAAAGATGCCTGTTCTTTTCCACATTTCTAATGTTGGAAGGCAACGCATGCATGCGTACATTTCGGTTTGTTGACACTCGTCGCCATACCGAGATATGCTCCTCCAGATTCACCATGATTCATCAGAAAATATCCGCAGGAAACTTCTATCAACTGTCTCCAGTTATTGCCTATTGCCACTTCAATGCTACCAGTGTGTTCCCCTTCTACCCTCAGAAACTGGTTATGCTACCCCTATCACGCCCCCCTTGGGGGACTGGATATGATCTTTAACCCTTTGCTTGTCTTCATCCTGGACATTTCAGAAATTGGCTAGACTACAATCAAAAGAAGGGAATATTCTTCACTTTCATGGTAGTTTGCAACTATATCAAACAAGATGCGAAATATAAGACAGATTGAGGTTTTCAATGGATGTAAAGATGTTAAATAAAAACAACTTTTTGGAGTGGGGCAGGGGGATGGGTGAGGGTAGATGGGTAATCCTCTCTGCCGCTGGTGAGTCATATCCACTCATTTAAATTTATGGATCCTTTGGTGGTCACTCATCTCATTGGATTCTGTTTGGTCTCATTTTGATACCAAACTTGGCATTTTTTATCAAACAAGAAAACAATACAAATCATCTAATTCAGATGAAAAATGTACCCAGGATGTGAATCAAATTAAAATTAAGACCATCTTCCCCAAAATAGTGAACGTGGCAGTGTCGAATAAAGTGTAGTTTCACAAACCTACTTTTCCTTTTGTATTTGTACTGGTCTTGCCTGACTAGCTTCATATAGGGGCTGGTGCTCTTATTTGCTAGAGCTCTAGTAAATACTGAACTAACCGGGCTTGTCCCTTAAATTGTCGGTGAACGGAGCAGTAAGCAGGAGGGCACCAGAACCCAACCGGATGTAGCTAGGAATTCCAGTGGGTGATGCAACAGTAACAACACTGTACTTTTGTAGTAACTTAGATTTTTTTTTCACTTCATTAATATTTATGTTACTAAATAGGTTCATTATTGCGGATTGAAATAATCGCTAGAGGGTATTCATTTGTCTCGCAATCTACTATGGTCAACCAGGAAATTCGTGATCACTCTCGCAAAAAGTGTTCACTGGCTTTCTAGGAAATTCGTGATCACTCTCGCAAAAAGTGTTCACAAGCTTACAAGTTCATGAGCTTTATGTTTGTAGTTCTTTACATACATTTCCAAAGAAAGTGTTGCTGCGCTTGCACCATGAGCATCTCTGGACAGTATGTGCACACAATATTGACATCACTATTAGTATTATTTTAATTTAATACTGTAAATGTACATTGATTAAATTCATTTAATTTTCTGCAGAATAAGTTGATTCTAAAGTTTATATGTGTTGAAAGAGACAAGCAACATTCTTGATGAATTCAACTGAAAGAGATCTGTCCTCGGTGTTTTGATCTCCCTCTTTATACATAGGTGAAAGAAAAGAACAGACTGACCACATCGACAGGATGTCCAATCGACAACAAGTTGGCCACGATGACGGCAGGAGCACGCGGGCCGGTGCTCCTCCAAGATTTTGTCTTCACCGACGAGATGGCCCACTTCGGTCGTGAGCGTATCCCAGAAAGGGTCGTCCACGCCAAAGGAGCCGGTGAGTGATTTTTTTTTTATACATCAGTATCAGTATGTGGAGCGTTGTGGCCCAGTGGATTAGTCTTCGGACTTTGAAACAGAGGGTCGTGGGTTCGAATCCCAGCCATGGCGCAATTTCCTTCAGCAAGAAACTGATCCACAATGTGCTGCACTCAACCCAGGTGAGGTAAATGGGTACCGGTAGGAAGTAATTCCTTAACTCTTTGCCCGCCACGTACACTATCCCCCCTGCGCCACATTAATTTTGGGGTGCCTTATGCATTGTGTGCGAACTGTGACTTGAGTCGTCGTTGGCAGTCTGCTGTATGTGCCGCGAGTCGTCCGTGGCGGGCAAAGAGTTAAGAAGCTGTGTGCGCTATGAACGCCTAGCTTAGCCGGGTAATATAGGAGCACCTAACAAGGTGGATATGTGCGCAATATAAATATCCTATATTATTATTATCATTGAAAGGGGTATTAATGTCACAGATATGAACATGCCTGTTCACTATTAGTCTGCTTTGCAAATCCGTCACTCGAGGTAAGGGTCTGAATGTGCAGCCTACTCTTGCCTTATGTACTGAAGTCCCTTGAATTGAAACAGCAAGTTTTGTATGTGCTAGTCTTTGCATGGAGACACTTTTTGATCAAAGTTTCAATCAGGGTCTGTGCCTGCAGACTAGAAGAAGGCAGGAGGAGAATATAGAGAAAGAGTGGTGAAGAAGAAGGGGGGAAAGGTGGGATGAGGTAAAAGGATGGAGAGTAGGAAGGATCTTCAATACTGTTTGAGTTATTATTATTAATCAAATTTATATTAAATTGAGATTGAAAATATAAGGAGGGAGAATGGGTCACTTTGGGAGGGAAGGAGAGGGGTATGGAAGCGAAAGTATATTTCTTAATAGTGTTAAGAAGTGTTTCTTAATATCTTAACATCTTAAGTCTTCTCCAATTCCTTGAGTCTTCTCCGATTTTCATGTTACAGTGCACTTATGAAAGTAGTTTATTATTGGAATGAATTTGTTTCAATCTTATAAATTAATTTCCCTTCTTTATGTTCTTCTGCAGGTGCTTTTGGTTACTTTGAGACAACAAACGACATCTCCAAGTACTGCAAAGCTGCTCCGTTTGAATCTATCGGAAAGAAGACACCTGTCGCTGTACGATTCTCCACCGTCGGTCAGTAAAACAAAAGAAATGAATATTAGCCAATATTCTGGCGTAGTTGTACATATGATGTGTACAGTTTGGTTCTGGGTTATGATCAGGCGCGGATCCAGGGGGAGGGGGGGGGGGCACAGGGGACACATGCCCCCCCTTTTGAGAAGAAAAATTAAAATTTGTAATGTAAAAATGACATTGAAACCGATATGTGCCCCCCCCCCCTTTTTTGAAATTGAAGACTTTTTTTTTTTGGTACGAAATATCCTTAATTTGTGGTTGAAAACCTTTTTTTTGGGGGGGGGGGGGCTTGTCAAAAATTTCCCCCGAAAAATTTGCCCCCCCCTCCCATTGGGAAATATTGGATCTGCCCCTGGTTATGAATATATTTAACCCTAAGTTAGACTTGTTATCACACTGAATTCAAGGTTGAAATCTACAGAATTTTTTTCAGCTAGGTGTTGATTTTTTTAAATAGTTTTATTTCTCAACAATCTAAACAATCAAGAAAGATCGCAATATTTAAAAGTAGATATTGCACAATTAGAGTACAAAATCACCAAAATAAACAATAAAAATAAAAGTAATGAAAAATGGCAGAACAAAGACTAAAAACAAGAATGCCCAAGAACATTGAATTGTTGCCAAACATTTAACTTAAAGAATTGTAAACATTATGCAAAGTGATACTGTAATATAGACGTGTACATGTAAAGACCATGTGATATACCAGCAAAGATTCAATCAATATTGAAAGATTTAAAAAAAATAGTTGTCACATGACTTAGGTCTGCTTCTCCATGGGAGGCATAAAGATTTATTGCTATTGTTTGTAACACTTTTAACCTCATATATACTGGCTATCAGATATCTAATATCAGGGTCATGACTGTGATTATAGAAAAACAAAGCAGACTTAATATGTTGAGACCTATTGTGACATCATTAAAATTTGCTCACAGCTTTGTAACTAAGTACTTGTATGAACATTCTTGATTGTAAATATTCATTTTAATGTATAGATCTTTACTTGCCAAATTTGATGAGGGCTGTATGAAATTGTTTCATTTCGTTGTATGAAATCGTTTTATGAAGTTGTATGAAATATCAGGGAATATTTGGGATTTATCATTTACATGTAGAAAACAAATGTTTACCACTTACATGTATGTGTGAAAATGAGACATTACTTTTAATAATAACAGCACTCTGAAAGTCTGAAACAGTCCTCAAGTTTTTAGAGAATAAAAAAACTGCCTCTTGTGCCCAAAGCTTTTAGAATAAAATGCCAGCACTTGAAATATTGCAAGTGTAATTAGTCAGTGAGAGCAAACCTGTTGTAGACATATTTCAGGTAATTGCATTTAAATGCTAAATTGAAAACTGAAAATTAAACAGTTTGTGAAAATTAAACAGGTCTTGTATAAGCTTTTTTTAATCAGCAGCATGCCTTTGTTTGGTTTGATCCCAGGTGGGGAGTCCGGATCAGCTGATACTGCCCGTGATCCTCGTGGCTTTGCCGTTAAATTCTACTCGGAGGACGGCAACTGGGATCTCGTCGGGAACAACACGCCTATTTTCTTCATCCGTGATCCCATCTTCTTCCCAAGTTTCATCCACACACAAAAGAGGAACCCTGTCACTCATCTCAAGGTTTGTAAAATTCAGTGTTTGGTGCTGGTGTTCAGTGTTAAATGAAATGTGTTAAGTGATTCCATCTTTTATTAAGTTTCATCCATACACTGAAGAGAAACCCTGTCACTCATCTCAGGGTTTTTGTGAAACTCAGTGTTTGGTGTTAGTGTTTTGTGCTAGTGTTTGGTGTTTGATTTTGGTGTCCAGTGTTTAATGTATTAAGTGATTCCATCTTCTTCCCAAGTTTCATCCATACACAGAAGAGAAAAACCCTGTCACTCATCTCAAGGTTTATAAAATTCAGTCTTTGGTGTTAGTGTTTGATGTATGATGTTGGTGTTCAGTGTTGAAGTTCAGTGTTAAATGTGTTACATCATCTATACACAGAAGAGAAATTCTGTCACTCATCTCAAGGTTTGTATAATTCAGTGTTTGGTGTTGGTGTTGAGTACTGAAGTTCAGTGTTACTCTGTCACCCATCTTAAGTTTTTTTAATTTTACATCAGGTGTTGATGTTTGGTACTTGGTGCTGGTGTCATTTATCAGTGTTCCATTGGGTGTTCAATGTGTTGTTTATGAATGTATCTCTGTGAAAGTTGTTATGATCCGTGATAATACACTTATCTTGATAAGTCTCTCTTCCTAAACTCTACCTTGTTTAAATATTTGGTGATCACATTTAGGGTGTTTTAGTGTTATTTCAGAGTTAAACATTGTGAAAACTTCAATTATAATTCTTAGAGCTGTATCCTTGATTCATCTTTCTTTGTCTATTAAGTCTTGCCCATCAGTGTTTGGTGTTAATGTCTAGTGTCTTAAGCTAATATATTGTATTTATGTGTGATTTTTAAGTGTTTGTGTAACTGTAAAAAAGTGTAGAAATTTCACACAATAGTGTAATTCCTTGTTTCATCCTCTAACTCCATAATATCAGTGTTGTGGTGTTTAAAGGTTTCAGTGATGATTTACCACATGATTCTTACATATATCCCACCTTATCCATCTTGTTCAGTGTTTGGTCTCTTTGGTATTCATTTCTAGTATTTAAAAGTGTTTAATGTTTATTTAAGTAAAAACCCTGTATAATGATAAGAAGTGGTTTGTTATTCCATTAATATCCAATTCAACTTGTTTATCAGTGTTCATTTAATCATTTATTTTTTCTTTTCTCTCATCCCCATCATGAAATCTTGCACTGCTTTCTAATATACATGCACAGGTACTTTTCAAAATTAATCAATTGCCCATTTGACTTTCAACCATGTTTCATCTACATGTAGTTCTTTTCAGCTTCCAAATTTTGTACTTTTGTATTTGCTTTATGGGGAATTCTTAAAATATAGAAGGGGCAGGTGTCCCTAAATAGAAAAAAAAATATAGTAATTTGCATTGGTTAGGATTAGGAACATGAAAAATCAAACAAGAAGTAAAAGTTCCATGTACTTTTATTTTCATTAAAAGGAACTGTATGAGTACCAGTTTCAAGGGCTGACTTGGCAGTTAAAACAACTGCAATATCGAAACTCTTCAAATGATTACTTTCTTGTCAGCATTTTGAATATCGCCTCTTGAGCTTCTATTTGATATGTGTTATATATTTGTGGGTCAAGATAATCAGGTTGACCCTGTAGCCTCAATCCAGTCTTCTGAGAATATCTTCCAGCATAAGGCTAACATAGCAGTTCTTACCTGTCAGTATGCTATTACATACCATACAAATTGTTACCCAACTGCCCATAGAATTCTCTATCAATCACACACATTTTTATTGTGTGATTGAACATGAACTGCTGTAAGTTTATGAATCATGCTTCAGAAAAAAAACAAATCAATATTTATTGATGTGTCCTAACTGCCAGACTAGCATATTTTCAGACCAGTGAGCACACAGAAACGCCCACTAACCTTTGGTCGCTGTACAATGCTCGAAACCTTGTTGAAACAAGTATTACAAAACACTTCTAACACAAATCATTTTTGTATTTACCTGTACCGTACTATGGTATAGATTTATTACTGTACTACTGTGTGGTAGATGAGTTTAAAATGGTAGATTGCTAAATATTACAAATTATTGGGAATTAATTGTGAGCATTGTAATTCAATTTATTTATTACTGTTTGTTATTTTATGGAAAAATATGAAACATATTATTGGGTTTGTAAATGTAAATATGATTTCTGTTTGCACCCAGGAAAAAGCACATGAAAGAATATGCAATCTTAAGCCAGTAACATGAAACATCCCATTCTGTATGTATTAAAGAGTTGATGCTAGGAAAGCTGATGATCATGGAGGTAAAACTTAAGAGATCTATTCAAACATTGATGGAAGAATATTCTTTTTGGGCTGTTTGCAAACTCAAGACTAGAGTATCTTCATTATTGATTGAAACCAAAATATGTGTATATCCTTTCAATACAACAACTGATACCATCATCATCACTTTCATCATCATCATCATCACCATCATCTTCACCACCATCTTCACCACCACCATCATCATCATTATCATCATCATTATCACCGCTACCATCATCATTACGATCACAATCATCATCATCACCATTATCATTATCTTCTTCACCATCATCGTCATCACCATCATTCTCATCATCCATTGTCAATTTCTTGACTTCATTTCTGGAAATCAAACTGAAAAAAGTAAAAAAACTGAATACATATAAGCAATATGATAATGCTGCCATTCTGCCATTTTTTTTTTCTTGAGAATATTCACACTTGAAAACATAATCATGTAAGATTAATTTTTCAGAATTTTTTTTTCAAGACACAGACTGTCTCGATGATACAAAAGTAAACAATACAAGAAGTAAAATTATTTTTTAAATTAAGTTTGGCATGATGTTAGGAATACTGAAATAATATTTTTACTGCGGCAAGCCCTTTGGTCGGAGTAAAGTCCAAATCGGCTTCAATCCGTAGCCGCTGATGATGTCATTACGATTTGGAATTGAATTTGTTTTTATTCCTTCAGGGAGGCTCAAACTGTACTGAATTTTGATTTCAGTAGTCCTACCACTATTCTGAACTCTAATTCGTAATATTTTATTAGTTGAAATGGCCATATCAATTGTTATCACAATTTCTTTAGATTTCAGATTGCAATGAATCGCATAGTGTGAGATGGGCGTTATGTACATAAATTCCAGTTGTGGCAATGTTTCATTCAAATAGCATCCAACAAAATGAGCATCCAAGTGCTTTTATTGAAATATTCAGGTATAAACTTTCAGATTGCTCAGTGATTTATATAGCGAAAAAAGCATGACAATTCAGGTGGTGGACATGGAGTTTTTCCACAATGTTATATCCACGATGGCAACTTCTGTGCCAGGACTCTGTTCAGCCCAGATTTTATCTTTCTTTTCACAGTATTTGTAAACTTTTTTTGTCAGAACTTGATACTGGAGAAGAAATGGTACCAGGATCTGTATGATGAAATAAAAAAGGCTTAGGCTAATGTGTATAATCTAATCTAGTTCAGGTTCAAGAGTGACTTGAAATTTTTTACAGCCCATACTGCCTTCCCCAGTGTATCGTGATAATTTGCTGAATTTTGGCTTGAATAACAGTTTTTACAGAATCCCTCTAAAATGATTTACAAGGACAGCGTCTGATACCTGTCTGCATGCCTGTACCTTCGCCCAGGCCTACGTGCAAGATATGCCTATAAAAGACTTCCTCAGAGGTTTTGAAAAATATTGTACCAGTATTTGATGATCAAAGTTCACAACTCTTGACTTGAGGCCAAGTTTTTTTAAACGCTAAATATATTTTATTTTGTGAATCTTATGTATGGTCGTCCTTTATATATTTTACATAAAACGGGTGGTACCATTTTTGTTTGTAAACTGATACCTACTCTGCCCTCTTTTTAAAAATTCTTTCTTCCATTTTACTTTTGCCCCCACCCCCATCACCTATGGCCCAATTTTTCTCCCCCCACCCCACACTCAATCTGTCTGGTTCTACAGTGTACGTTTCTTCCTCATGAACATCTCCTTTTCATATCTCTCCCAATGTTACTCAATCTCATTTTGTACACCCTGTTTGCCAAATTATTTCTTCTCTTTTGTACTCCCCCCTCCCCCTTGACCACAATCTGCTTTGTGCCCCTCCCCATTTCATGTCTTTCTCCATCACGCTCTCTCTTTCTCTGCTCTTTCTCTTCTTTTTTCTCTCCATACCTCAATCACTCTCTTCATTTTCTTCTTTCCCTTCTCTTTATCCCCCCCCAATTTTTAAAATGTTTTTGTCTCTCCTTGGTCATCACTGCCACCCCCCATCCCTCCCCTATTCTCACCTATCATTTAGTGCCTCGCATCAACAGTTCTTGTAATTTGCTTTCACATTGCAAAAATCCCCAGAACTTATAAAGAGAAATCACCAAGAATGTCATAATTTTTTATTTGATTTGAGGGTATTTTCTTTTAGAGATATTACAAGTTCTCTAATTTCACAAGAAATTTAGATACATGTTGTTTTCTCAATCGGGGTTAGTGTGAAACATTCCATCTCTGATATTCTCTGGAGTTTGCACTCTCCCAAACAAACAATGCCATATGGGATGGTGAAAAATAACCCTGGCAATAAGCAGACGGAGCTCTGAAAGCTACCTGTAAATCTGAACTCGAGGTTATTGCCATGTATTGAGCCAACAAATTTTGATTATCTAAGACACCATTCTCACTACCTTCCTAAAACTAGTTTACTGGAAACTAGTTTAGTGGGCACTAGTTAAACGTGTAGTGAGAACGGTCAAAGCGATCTTCCAAACCGGTTCAGAAACCACTTCATGATGTAAGTTTTCAAGATCGCTTTGCCTCGTTAAACTGGTTTTAGCGTATTAAAGCGAGGACACAACCGTTCTTCGGGAAGCGATATTCGCACATTTTGAGTGTGCTACTCCATACGACAGGTGTAGTAGAATGCCTACACTGCAGTTTCGAATTTCGCATGAAATGTGTCACCCCACTGAGAGCGTTTCCATTGCATCAAGGTCGCTTTACGTGAAGTGATTTTGAAAATCACTTTTGTGTGATCAAGTGGGAACGCTAGCAAAGCGATCTTTCAAACTGGTTTCATGAATCGGTTTCCAGTAAACTAGTTTTAGAAAGCGCAATGAGAACAGCCTCTTAGAAATCAAATGTAAATTCAAGAATTACCACTTCTTCAATTCTGTTCAAACTTTTACAGTCATGCCTATTTAAGGAATGGTGATTAGAAATTGCCAAGTCACACTTGTCCAAGTAATTACCATAGATTTGAGATAAAGCAAAGACATTATAGGGTAATGACCACTGAATACAGGAATAGAATTTGAAGGAAGAAAGAGCATTGACATACTCTCTGTAGAGTATATGACTTGGCAAAATTTAAGAAGGCCATAAACTCTTTATATTATCGCCCTATTATACATATGAAATTTTCTGAGATCTGCATCTTTGAGATTTTTTTTATTTATTCAGTCAACTTCTTGGTTGGGTGAACTTCACCTTTACGATAATTGGGTTGACATCTTTATTGTATTTTCTTAAATTACTCCATTTTGTAATTCTGTGCCTTGCTAGTACAGATCAAAGGTCAAATCTTTAGTGATGATTTGACATGTGCTCAAGCAGACGTCTTGTGATTGTATTTAATCTGATAATTTAGTTAAACATTGGCAAAGGTCATTATTTTTAGTGTCACATCCAGTCATGAGGGTTTTGTAAGGTTATATCTGGTCCGACCTCATGGGGGGAGGGGCTTTAAACACTAGAAATACACCATTATTAACTACTATGGCAAGATCTGTGGTGCTAAAAAGTTAGTGAATCCCCACCAGAGAATGGAAAATGAATATATTTAAAAGTATTCAAATTCTGCCATCTTTTAAGTACAGTGTATTTAATTATGAAGTCAGATGATAAAATATTACATTCCATACAGTTTGTTTCTCTGGGCTCGCCAGAAAATGTATAGCAATGTTGTCTATTTTCAACACTCTGCATGAAGGAGTGCATTTTCTGGTGGGGATCATTAACTTTTTTAGCACCACTTTATTTAAAAGATTTGGCTATCAGACAAGTTTGGGTTGAGCTACTTGTTTTGACAAAGTAGAAATTAGACCTAGGGGGTGTTTCACAAAGATTTAAGTATGACTTAGAGTTGCACTTAAATGCCTAGCTGCGTGCGTTATAAAAAGCATAACCGCATTGGTCAGATCATGCAAAGAGGACGCGCACTGCTGCGTATTGATCAATTAGATTGCGCGTTGTATTTCAGATACGCGTCGGCATTTAAGTGCGATTTAAACTCATTGTAGACCGAATGGCATTGAATGAATCCATGTAGTGTGGATACCCAGAATCTTAATATTCGGCAAAATGGTGTTAAGCCAAGCGGTGAAGTTAAATGAAATATGGTAATTAGGCAATTGGAGAGATAAGATTGCCTGGTACTCACTCAAAGTGACTATTAAACGTTGAACTTGCATTTCTTTTTATATTATATGAATGAAGATCGTGTACACTGTACATGACACTCAATTTGTACATTGGCTGATCTGACCTTGTTTCATATCGATTGTCTAGGGGCAATGATATAGGCCTATTTGATTTTGATAAAACTTTGACCAGAAGGTCCGTGATGAATAGCACGGTGCCACAATAGATGAAATGTTTGTTCAGTTCATGCACAGATTCACAAAAATGCCTGTCATTCATTTTAAGTTTTATGCAGTAATGCACACATTATGTAAGGAATTATTTGCAATTTATACCTTGTAGAATAATATTCTTATTGCCCAATAAGAATAATGAACATTTGTAATGTGCCAGTATCCATCTTGAGTATATTGGTATTGGGCAGGAAAGAAAGAGGAAAAAACATGCAAGGGGTTGGAAATTATATTTATACCTCAGTCCCTTTTGCTCCATGGTGGCCGTACGACGAGTCAAAAATAGCCATTTTAACATTTCTTGTTCTAGTATTAGCTGCGTATAGGTGGTTTGAATACAAATGTACAAAACGCCTGTTTTTGACTCTCTGTACAGCTGCTGTACATAGAGCAAATGTGACTGATGTATTACTGGAGTGCTTGCCTGGAAAGCCAGGTTTTACATGAGATTTTGAAGGTGCCTAGAGAGGAAATTGCGAGGAAATATATATTACTTGTGGAGGTTTATTTCTTAGGAATTGTCCAGCTTATTAAAATGATTGAGATTGTTTTACAGCAAGTAATAGAGAATTTAACCACTCACTGATAATACTTTTTCACCCAGGTTTCTACAACACAAGTTTCCCTTTAAGATATATTTACAAAAAAAAAGAATTTGACCTAACCTACTCTAGGGTTTGACAGCGATACAAACAATTTTGTACAAAATCCAGATCTAGCATAAATTTATTGTTCCTGTTTCCTCCTTTTTTTATGATTGCAGCCTTTACAGATAGGCTTATCAATTGTCAAGTTCAAAAGAAATAATTCAGGTCACTTAACAGGTACAGGTAGCTGTTAAAGGATTGACTCATAATAGGTCAAGTTAAAGAGATTATTCTCATGATCAATAGGTTGTTTTTACATCGACAAAATCATGTGAACTGTCATTGATTTCATGCTTACCTTGACATGAAAACAGTGTTTTTTGTTGTTGTTGTTTATGTTGATTTTTTCAAGGCCTCAGACGACCAGTTACATGTACTAGTACTCGATTCTCTTTTTATGACAAAAGTTTTAGCTGATCGCAGGGGTACATTTGCTTACCAAATTTGATTAGCATTTTTGGTTGTAAGAGAAAGACTTTTTGTGTATTGCCCAGTCATTACTCAATCTTGACTGGAGTAATTTTGCTTTGCGATATCAGGAAAATATACTTTCTTGATCTTTGATCACTTTCTCACCAATTTTAGAGCTATTATGATTGAATGTAAATTAGTTTCAAAATTATGTAGATCAGTGGTGAATAAAGTTTATTTCCTTTTAAGCTGCTACCCTCTCAACATATATTTTTATGCTGGGAGAAATGGAATGATTTGACTCGAATTTCTTAACTAATCTACAGCATATTCTGTTGTAGTATTAACAATTGTGATACATGTAGATATTTTAACCACTTTTAAGGAAATGACTTGCAAAGATGTATGCATATTTTCAAGTACTTTTCTTTCCTGTATCTGACCAAACAGTTCTATAATACAGTATAAAGTTTCATTTTGCGTATAGTGGAAATATGAAGCAAGTCAAAGCCCACACCAATAAATTGCAAAATGATTTGAATACGTCTATATAAAAATCAACTTGTTAGGATTTACTTGGCCTTAAGTGAATGTAGCTTTAAATGGAAATTAAGAATTCAAATACCGGTATTCAAATACTGGTACAAAACATGATGAATTTGATTCTGCAAGATGATTTTCAGTGAGCTCATTTATGCAAGATGGCTCGTATGGCTGATTTGAAAAAAAATGTGTACATCATGTTGTCTTATTAGTGAAAACCTACATTAGGCCATGTTACATGAGAGTATGGACTTTATGCATATACATATGACATCATAACCTCATAGCGCCCTCCCTCAGAGGATATAGGAATACACACAAACAGAGTTGTCAGAGATGCGCCAGCTCCCAATCACCAATGCATGCAAGGCAATGAATGGCTTTATCCTTTAATATGGTGATTTGATGAAGTCAATGCATGAAGTCTTACATGCTAACCAAAATTCTTGATTTTGATCAAGGAGATATCATATCTCCTTGTTTTGATCCAGTGTTTAGCATTGTTACATATATAGGTACATGTAATTACATGCACCATTGCATGACTTTATTGTGATAATAGGAATTCTTATGCAGCAAGGCCTTGAACAATAGACAAATTCCAAGTTGCCATCTTTCTTTGAACCCAATATTATGAAAACAGCCTGAAAAAGTAGTCTGAAATATAACAAAGGACGAGGTATAATAGGAAGATATTTTAATCCAGTCCAAGTGCCAAAGAGTCAAGGTTTATTTTGTAACAGAGCAAAGTCCAACCATGACTTTGTGTAAATATTTCCTTTAGGAAGTTTTGTAATGAGAATTAAAAGGGAATGGTAGGACTGTTGAATTTTAATTTTTTTTTACAGGAATCCTATCTGTATCACAAGACAATAAGGACTTTGATTTAGTTGTAAATGTACATGTAAGAAAAATTTAACATTGTACATGTATATGGTTGTGTTTGTATTAGGGTCATGTCATGTTCTGATCTGCTTGCTGGACATTTTTTTTTTCATTTTGAATTCTTATTTCATTTTTTTTCTGATATCTGTTTCTCTACTGTTTCTGCAAAATTCATGCATTAAAATGATTTCTCCTATGTATTTCATTTTACATTTCAGAAGCCCTTTTCACTTGTTTCTGTGAAATATTATACACATTAATGCAATGCGAAATGATATCTTGGGATATTCCATTCAAGCTGTGATTGTAATGTAACTTTAAATCCCAGGCAAAGGCTGAATGTTTACATGATGCATTACATCATGTGATTGTGGTAACTTTGTCATCTTTTCTCTCTCAACACAAATATTGACTCATGAATGTGATGTAAAGTGCGGCTTGTGTAATACACTTACATGTTCTCCCCCCCCCCCCCCCACTTAGACTGCCATTTTGAATACATAACAATGATTTTGCAACATACATTTTATTTGTTTTTCATTATGTAAATGGCAGGGGGGTGTAATTTATCTATTTCATATACAATGATGTACTCTATTTTTATTCACATTATGCCAATGAAGTTAATGAACAGATCTATTTGAATGGATAAATGAATGATGACATGAACGAATACATTGAGTGAATGAACAGATGGATGTATTGATGGGTAAATGAAGGAAGGAAGGAGTGGATGACTGGATAGTATGATAGATAAAATAATGGACTTGAATGCTAAATGAACAGATGGAATAGAGATTGGGCAAATGAATGAATGTCTAGAAGAACGAATGAAAAATATATGACCATTTTTATATTTTATGAATGAGCAAATTTTTTTTCAGTTATTGAATTATTCTTAAAAAAGACAAAATAAAATCCTTTCAAATTGATTGTCTTTCAGGATCCTGACATGTTCTGGGACTTCATCACCCTCCGACCGGAATCCACTCACCAAGTCTCCTTCCTCTTCTCCGACCGTGGCACGCCGGACGGCTACCGTCACATGAACGGCTACGGAAGCCACACCTTCAAACTCCGCAACAAAGAAGGCGAGTACGTCTTCTGCAAGTTCCACTTCAAGTGCGATCAAGGCATCAAGAATCTGAACCGCCATCGTGCTGGAGAACTCTCGGCAGGCGACCCCGACTACGCCATCCGTGACTTGTACAATGCCATCGCCACCAACAACTTCGTAAGTTTCTACTTTGGTTTTTAACTTAGAAAAGGCTTGATAATTTGTAGGCTATTTTATACCAATGTTTCAAATTGTGGGCTGACTTATACAAACAAAAAATATGAGCAACAAAGAAAAAAATCATGCCAATAATGAAAAGAGGTGAGTTTTAAGTAACGATTTGAATATTGTAATAGTAGAGTTAAATTTTGATATCCTTTTTAAGATCATTTTATAGGAATAATAAAGTAGCAAAAATGTTCAGTGAGAAGATAAGCTCAGTAAGCATTGTACTTCCATTGTCATGTCATCGAGCCTAGATTTAGTTTGGTCCCGTGTATTTGTTTCTGTGTGTAGTTCAACTAAGCATGAGCTTGTCCCAAATTTTTTTTCTTTGATATTTGGGAAAGCACCATATAATTATAAGTATTATAATTATTGTTAGTAGTAAATATTAAAATATCTCTTGCTAAGATTTTACTTTGTACCGTAGACATCGTAGTATATTGCTTTGAGAGATAAGGCAAATTTCAAATTTTGTAATTTGATGAA
Source organism: Lytechinus variegatus (assembly GCF_018143015.1). Taxonomy (NCBI): domain Eukaryota; kingdom Metazoa; phylum Echinodermata; class Echinoidea; order Temnopleuroida; family Toxopneustidae; genus Lytechinus; species Lytechinus variegatus. The sequence continues at coordinate 3,909,734 of NC_054758.1, read as the reverse complement.
AGTTTATTTGAACACTGTTGTCTCTTATCCATTTTGTCTTCCAGCCATCCTGGTCTCTTCACATCCAAGTCATGACCCAAGAACAAGCAGACAAACACCGTGATAATCCATTTGACCTCACAAAGGTAATCATCTCTATAAAGATACCTTGTTTAAAGTCAGAGCTGCATCTCTTCTGCAGGAATCTCGCAAGCGACCTCTCTTTACCAATACTCTTCATCATATGTAGACAAAACAATGGGGAAGGCAGGAAAGCCGCTATGAAAAGGGACTATGGAGGGTGTTTCATAAAGCTGTTCGTAAGATACGAATGACTTTACTCATGACTGGTGATCCTTTCTTGTTTCTGTTTGTTGTAACTCCCGTAGGAACTCGGCAGGACAGCATTTTGCTGGTAAACGCCAAGCTGGAATAAAACCAATTACCTACGAAACATTTTACGTCTAGGTTAATCAGTCATAATGGCTGACGTTATAGACGACAGATATCACTCTCGGGCCTTTTTATCAAAGTGGAGACAATGGCAGAGTTGGGATTCGAACTCACAACCTTGCGATTATGAGTCCAGTGCTCTAACCACTGACCACACGACCCGTGTAATATATGATATCCCAATGTAATTGATTTATGACCTAAGAACATGGTCCAGTCATACATAAACTTTACATACCCACCCGCTAATAGACGCAGATTTTTGACAAGGTCCCTAAATGCATATTTGGAGTCCACCTACTTGATCTAACTACCAAAGGCCGGTTTCATAGTAGCACTTACAACTGTTGTAACTTTACCATTGTGGCAACTACTATGGTAAGAGGGCTCAGTAGCCAATCATGGTCAAAGTGTCCATAGTAGTTGCCATAATACCCTAGTTCCTATTATTATCTTTAATTTTGAAATGGACCCCAGATGATCTATTTTGGTGCATGTTTCATTTATGTAACTGGCTCTAAGTGTAATTGTTCGAAGGAATCCATTCTGGCCACCAATAGATGCTGTTATTACAATTTTTACCTTTGTTGTTGTGAAAAGGTATGGTACTAGAAGGAGCCCTTGCTAGACACCATCTGCGAGATGACCTGAACTCTGTATTCAGATAATATCATCACTTTTATTTGCTTTTGTTATGAATAGGTATGGCCCCAGAAGGAATTCCTTTCTGACCCCATAATGCTGATATTACTACATTTACAGTTGTTGTAATGAGTAGGTATGGTACCAGAAGGAGTCCTTGCTGAACACCGTGGGCGAGATGATTTGAACACGATGGTGAGATAATTTCATTACTGTTATTGCTTTTGTTATGAATAGGTGTGGTCCCAGAAGGAGTACCCACTGATCCCTGTTGGTAAGATGGTGCTCAACCTCAACCCCAAGAACTACTTTGCAGAGGTGGAGCAGATTGCGTTCTCACCAGCCCACATGATCCCTGGAGTCGAACCCTCACCAGATAAGATGCTTCAGGTCAGTGAATAAATTAGCTGGGGTTAAGGGCGATTAGCCCTACATGTACCTCCCCCCTCCCAAATCTTAGCCATTGTAAATGATAAAGACACTCTGACAAATAGTATGTGACCAGCCAACCAATACCAATAATAATCGCCCAAAAGAAATTTTGAGATTTTTATTGAGTTTGAATAAGCACATCCTAAGCTTAACAATGATACATAATGTCTCAAAATTGATCATGGTGTACCGTAAACCATCTCCGAGATTGTTCCTACCACCATGCAATCCTTTATTATTTTTCATCATTGTTTTTTCGGCGTCACCTGTGCCTGGGAGGCGAAAAGCAAACTGAATCAATATGACCCAGGTGCAGTGGCGTACCTAGGATTTCCCACAGAGGGAGCAAAACCGGGCAAAGATAAAAAGGTCTTCAATCAAAAGCACGTCAATCTTACCCGAAAAAAATTGACAAGCAAAAAGGTCTTCAAGCTCGTCAGGGGAGGGGGGGGAATAGGTATTCAAGCTTGTCAGGGGGCAGGGATGTGTCTTTTGTGTGGGTTGTTACTCGTCAGGGGGGCAGACTGCCCCCTCTCCCCCCTCGTAGGTACGCTAGTGCACAGGTGTCTCCTCCCGATATAACTGATTTGGGGGAGTGCAGGTGGACCACTACACCGGGGGTTTCCCCCTACTCTTATACAAATAATGCAGTGGGTTCTTAACGTGCAAAGGTGGTGACTCTCCTTTACACCGGGCCTCCATTTATCATCCTATCCGAGGGATGTTTTCAACTGTAACATAGCCTGCATGTAGTGAGCAGCGGAGAGATGTTTACACACAATGCAGGCTTCAGCCACTGTCCGGGGTGGAGTCGAACCCACGATCTTTGGTTCAACAGGCTGAAGCTTTACTGACTGAGCTCTCATTCAAACATTGTATAGGATTTTATTACATGTATGTAGGATATATTAATGACTGTTTCACCCTGGAAATGAATATTTCTAGATGCTTCAATGTCTGTTGTTGATATTGTAGTTGGTATTTTCATTAAGATATAATAATCTCTTATTTCTTCCATTCTTCTCTCTATAGGGACGTCTGTTCTCCTACTCAGACACGCATCGTCACCGTCTGGGCACCAACTATCTTCAGATTCCAGTCAACTGCCCCTTCGCTGCCAGGACCCGTAGCTACCAGAGGGATGGACCGCAGTGTGTCACAGATAACCAGGGTGAGTTCACACTGTGGAAGAACATGTGAGGAATGGTGAGGATAAAGATGATGATTAGAATGGTGATGATGGTGATGTTGATGAGAGTGATGAAGATGATGGTGATGATGAAGAAGATGGTGATGATGATGTTGATGATGATGATGATGATGATGAGATGATTATGATGGTGATGTTGATGATGATGATGATGATGATGATGATGGTGATGATGATGATGATGATGATGATGATGATGATGATGATGATGATAATGGGGATGGGGTTGATGAAGATGATTTGCTGGGTATACTTATCCTTGACATCCATTATTTCTCCTGGGGTCTTAAGGTCCAGGTTCATATTCCAATCATCAAGAGGTATGAATTATTTCCTGTTCATCACGAACTCCCTGCAGGAGGAGCTCCAGACTCCTTCGCAAACAGCTTCTCTGGACTAGTCATCAGCAAAGACTTCCAACAATGTCTGTTTGATGAGGAGGGGGAGGTGGAGATGATGATGATGAGAGAGATGGAGATGTTGATTATTGTAATGATGAAGATGAGGATGATAATGATCAGAGGAATGATGATGGTGGTGACGATCATGACGATGATGATCATAAGGGTATTTGAGGGTGATCATATATCATGAAAATGATGAAGATGATGTCTGTTTTAATAGCAGTAGTAGTAGCACAATCAGTGAAATGCCTCATCTCTCCCAAGGTTTAGAGGTCCACCCTTCAAGCAATCTGACTAACATCATATTTTGTACGGTCACTTTCCAGGAGGAGCACCAAACTACTTCCCCAACAGCTTCTCCGGACCCGTCGACAGCAAAGACTACCAACAGTGTCCCTTTGAAGTCAGCGGAGTGGCCCAACGCTACGAGACCGGCGATGACGACAACTACTCCCAGCCCGGTATCTTCTGGCGCGACGTCCTGTCCGAAGCAGACCGCGAGGCTACCGTAGACAACATGGCTTCCCACATCAAAGACGCTGCCGACTACCTGCAGAAGAGAGCCGTAAGTAGCCGCACTTGATCTTCTGAAAGCCGCCATGTTTCCGTCAAATGAATCGTGTTCAACTCAGATCTTCCAGCTTTTCTTTGCTCTATTTGTATAGCAATAGGATTCCTAAAAATGCTGCCCCCTTGAGTTATTTTCCTACACTCGTGCTGGACTGATCCATGATTTTACGTAATGGAGGGAGCGTCGTGGTGTAGCGGTTCTGACTCTCGCCTCGTAATCAGAGGGTCGTGTGTTTGAATCCCACCATAGCCTAGCATCCTTTGGCAAGGCGTCAATCCACGTTTGCCACTCTCCACCCAGGTGTTAAATGGGTACCCGGTAGGATGTGAAAGCCTATATGTAGTATGCATAGCAATTAAGTCTTGGAACTCTCGTTGGAATGCTCCCCAGGGAGTGGAGAAGGTGCATACATTGTATGCAGGCATGCAAGGATCCAGTGACTTGGGTAATAATTCGTCTGTTAAGTGCTTAGAGACTTAGTTCCGATGTATTAAGCGCTATAAAAATGCGGAATATTATTATTATATATACTGGGCGTTGTGGCGTGCGCCTGTAATCCAAGCTACGTGGGAAAGTTACTAGTCGATGCAGAGGTTCGAGGTTCGAACCCTGGTCTTTCGGATGGTGACGTTAAAGGTCGGTCCCAGACGTAAATCATATCTGATTGATACACGTCTGACAAAACTCAAATACACACCATATATATTATAATTAGAGGGTGCAAAATTTTGTGACATTAATAAATTTAATACAGCACATGATCCGAGTTGAAGAGGTTTAAGACGTAGAATATGCAAGATGTGTCACATATTCAAAACCAAATTTATTCTCTATTTCTTTGTTCGACAAGAGATTGTACACTGATACCCCTTTCATAGTGAGAGCCAAAGTGGAGTTAGTCCTAGGTCCAGGAGGAGTTACTCCACTTTGGAGGGTAATATGAAAATTCTGAGATTAGTTCGATCCGGATTCAAAGCGGAGTACTCAAACCCACTTCGAGAAGAGGGTTAAAAACGGAGTTACTCCGCACCGGAAATGCGGTATGCGCTTATCACTGTGATCTCCGTAGTTGTAAGTCGAACAAATGGTCAATGTCCCGCATTTTTAACCGTGTTCTTGCGGCCAGTTCAATCATCATCACAATCGTCAGAAGTAAGAACTGACTCAAAAGTAACATTGTGATATTGATACTCTACTATACTGGCTAGATAATCGTTGGCTATGATATGATATCGTAATCTGTTCGCTTCAATATCACAATGTTGGTATTGATACTCTACTATACTGGCTAGATAATCGTTGGCTATAATATGATATCGTAATCTGTTCGCTTCAATATCACAATGTTGCTTTTGAGTCAGTTCTTACTTCTGACGATTGTGATGATGATTGAACTGGCCGCAAGAACACGGTTAATAGCGCAGCTTCATTTGCAAAACAAATTTCGGCGCAAATCGCTCGTTGGGGAATTTCGGCCACACGTATGGCGCGAACTCGCTTGGAAACCATGGCAACGACTGCGGATACACCGCTGCAGTGCTTACCAATATGAAAGGGGTTTTAAAGTCTGTCCGCAGTACAAGCGGATCAACTCAACCCGGAGTTACTCCGGAGTAACTCTACTTCGCCTTCACTATGAAAGTGGTATTACTGATATACATGTACTGATATACCTGTATATCTTTTTGGTTCACATCTATCAAATCCCAGTTTCATACCCTCACTTAAATCATTACTCAACCCATGACACACATCCATGGCTCTTGTACTTTAGATAAAAAACTTGGTAAATGTTTCTTGTGTTTTTGATTGCCAGATTGACCAATGGGGCAAGTGTGACCCGGAGTGGGGCAGGCGTCTGGAGGCCAAGATTGCGGAATACAAGGTATGTATGCAAGTCTACAGTGGGTGATTTCAAGTACGGTGTTGATATCAACCACAACACCGTACTTGAAATCAGGCTGGTGTTGGGATTGACCTCGGAAAATATGTATTTCCGCCACTTCGTGTTGAAGGCTGGTGTTGAATGTTGTCTGCTGAACCCGCACTGCAGCTGGTGTTGACTATCTACATGTATGTGCAATTTCCCCATTCACCAACCCCCATGGATTTCAGAAAATCATGATTTCAAGTTCGGTGTTGGTGTGTAGCTCACGAACGGGCAGCGAACACGATGAAACGTCCCCATGCAATTAAGATGAGTGCAAATCAGAGTTTAATACATTTTAATGAAAAATAATATTCACGCTTTCTGATTCTTGCAGTGATTTTAACCTTTGCATTCTAAACGATAAGATTTTATTGCAATTTCTCCCCGATTTCACTTTTGTCGAGAATTTCTCGCGTAAAGCTGAGATGGTCAGCAGCGCGAGGCATGACGTCATAGGCTATCGCTTGCGCGATGGGTATCGCTCCTCTGAACCCGGCTTGGTGCTGGAGCTCAGTTCAGCAGCCCTCTCAAGCTCTTAACACCAACACCGAACACCTTACTTGAAATCACCCAGGGTTGTGCTTGAAGAAAATAATACTTGTTTAAAATGAAATATTTTAAAGTGATTGGTTAACATTGGTTTGACTGTTAAAATCTGAGCTAGAAGGTCACACTTGTCACCTGTGTCTGTGATATGTTACAAAAATGAAGCCCAGAAAAAAATTGCGTTCGAAAATAATTATTAAGTGCTTCAAAAATTGAAATATAAAGTGACCGGAAACACCATCTTAATTTCATCCCATACACTTTGTGCTATTTAGGTGTCTATAAGACGCCTATTTACAAAATCGGGGTTTGCCTTGTAGTTTTAGCTTTTCAATCTAATAGTGGTTGTTTTCAGGGTTTATTAGTTCTAATACATGCACTTGTACACATGTTTCATCTTGGTTGAGAATTTTTTATCGGCGGTCACAAAGTTAAACAATACCTTTAACAGTACATCATTTTGATTGTGACTACTTTGGAAGTCAATTCCATTCACATGTAGTATGTGTATTACAGTGTAGTATAGAATACAAGGTATGCGATCCTCTAGGCCCGAAGTCACAAAGGTTGTTTTAAATAAAGAAGTGTATGGAACTGCAAAATCGTAAAATAGCTTTAAAAACAGATGTACTGAAGCTTTTCAACATGCACTCATCGGAGTAACTTTGCATGGATGACTAAAACGCTAAAGCAAAACAATATCTAATACTGAAGAATCAATCTAGACAATGATGATGCTAAATGGCAAGCCATTGGTTTATGCAGATTTCCTGTATAAATTTGGCTTACTTACCACTTATATATTAAAAAATGTTCAATGCTCATGCACGCTTTTGTCACAGTGCACCGAATTGACGCCTGTTTCCATCGTTAAGCATGCTATTTATTAATGAGTCCATTGTTTGAAGAGTGTACTCACGAATAATGTAGCATGCTTAACCATGGCAATAGTCGTCGATTTGGTGCACTGTAACAAAAGCGTGCATCAGCATTGGATATTTTTTAATGTACGCGGTAAGTAAGTCGAATTTGTTCATGAAATCTGCATATAACCGATGGTTTTCAAAACCACCTTTGTGACTTAGGGCCCTAGTGTTTTTTGTTACAAAATGTTTGAATCAAATGTAAATGAATACAAAATGAAATTTCTTGATTGTGCCAAGCCAGGGAGTCAATCCTATTTACGTGTACCAGCAATGGAAGCATTCTAGGAAACGATGCATTCATTAAACAAATTTCCTTTTCTGTAAAGTGTGTGGTTCTTGCCCCTAATACATGTACATTAGAATTTCCTGAAATGCTTTTTCTGTTTTCTAGTTCATATAAAAACTTGATATGCCCTCAAATTATCATAGCTTGGGTTGTTCATGAATTCACATGAAAATGGAGAAAGATGGACTAATTATTTTGTGGGATTTTTTCTAGCATACTAAGATTAAGCATGCATTTTGTGTTGGAGATCCACATCTGCAATATAAGTTTACTGATATATTGTAGACGTGATTAGTATTGTTATTTGGTAGGAGTATACCTTATCCTTAGCAATATGTATGTTTACTTTGACGTTGTGGACCGTTGTGGCCCTGTGGATTAGTCTTCTGACTTTGAAACAGGGTCATGGGTTCGAATCCCAGCCATGGCGTAAATTCCTGCAGCAAGAAATTTCTTCAAATTGTGCTGCACTCAACCCAGGTGAGGTGAATGGGTACCTAGCAGGATTAATACCTTGAATGCTTGAGTGCTATAAGGCAGCTCGAGCTAAAGCTGGGGTAATAATGATAATAAACAATGCCACTCGGAATAGAATATTTCTAGATAGATGGCGCTATACATGTATGAATGCCTATTATTATCATTGTTATTATTTTCTCTCATTTTTTTATCTGCTTCTTCAGACCCAGGCCACCGCCCAAGCTAACCTCTAAGGCCAAGGCGTCCCGGACGATTCTACCAGCGAAAGATGAAAAAGAATATGATTGCATCTTCTAACCGATGTGGCCTTCGTAAACGGCATATTCAGTGCATCTAATACATGTTGCCATCCATGTATCACTATGTATTTAATCAAATCATCTACAAAAATTAGAATTTGTAACTTTGATTTGGTGACGGATAGAAATATATTGTGTATATACAGTTTAAAAATATGAATTTTATCAGGAAATTTTGGGGATGATGTATAGCAATATTCATTAAAATACTGGATGATAGGTGATGGTGGCTGTGACACTGACACAGATGGGTGTATTTTGTATTTTGTCAGTTAAAGCTTAATTTGTATATTGATATTTGTCCACTGAAATCTATGTTCTTATTAAGATAGTTATGTCGGGTGAGTGTAGTCTGTAATATTTGAATTAAAAAAAAGTCAAATGACGTAAGCCTGTTTAAAAGCTACAGAATTTGTTCTCAACCATAATATGAGGTTAAATTGGGATGAAAGATTATTCTATTCCTAATGTAGCAGTATTCTTTAAGAGTAGAAACATATTTGACTAGATATTTCTGTGATATCTTTAAAAGAAATGTAACTTTGTTTTTATGGAATGTAGCAATTTGATATTCTACTTCAGGCAAATTTTGTAATTTACCTCAAACACTAAAATATTAAAAGTACTTTCATGAAAAAGAAGAAAACATTCATTTTTTTTATTGCATGTATGTTGGAAGAATTTGAACATGTGTCCCATTTGTCGAGAGAGCAAAAAAAAGTATCATTCAAAGATTCATGTAATTGCAATATACTCATTCATTTTGGAGCCCCTCCCCCCCCCAAGTTTTGCGAGACCTTTTTTATTCAAGTGGGCTGCATGTATACGCTATACCACAGAATTCCTTGACATTCAATTGTTATTACATATGAATGCGTTTACAAATTGTATTGATGTTTTGACAATGTTATCATGTGTGTTTGATATCAGTTACATTTTCTAAAATCACAAATATTGATGGTTTTCAAAATCATGTGTCCTTTTGTATATATGCAATCAAATATGATTTGATAAATGTTTATGTAAAAAATAATGCACCGATCTTCCATAACCATCATACGTAGTCAAATATTCCATAATTATATTTTGGGCCATATACAGTGCATGTGGTATTTGGAAGAGGTTATTATGCCTTACCGTTTTCCTGGTAAAATTTTTGTCAGTTTTCATTGCTCATCGTGCTAAAAATTCAAAATACATTTCATGTTGTTTTTTTAAATCACATGAAGACACAAAATGATTTATTTTCATGCCTCACCAAATTTCAAGATCAAGTGTCGATAATGAAATAACATGGCTCAGTGATGTTTATATTAGAAGTTGGTTCCTCAACTCAAATGGAATGTTGAAGTGTCGTCTGTTTCTTTCACTGCTGGTGTATTCCTGATGCATTTTTTTCAGTTTCATGTACCTTCATGTTCTGTTATTGAATGATCATTTTATCAGTCTTTATGAAAGATCACTTGTGTAGAAATTTGATATTACCTGTAAATGATTTATGTCATACTTGTATGATACATATACACTGTAATGAAATTGCATATCTTAGTATGGTACATTGTCTGGCATGGAGACATCATTTATAGGAAAATTTTACATGAAGTAAAGCTTCTGTGAATAGATATGTCAACCCAAATTTTGATTGTTAAGAACAAAAGAATCACTTCATAGCTGAAAATACCCCCCTGAAGAAAATATGTATTTTAAGATATATCAAAAAATATTAATATAAAGAAATAAACATGGCTTATTATCTCTTGTGGGTGAGTTTTTTTTTATCAATCTTGCATAATGATTCTAAAACTTTTGCAATACAACCCCCTTCATTCCTCAAACTCAATCTCTTTGAGAATAAAATTCTAAAGTGTATTCTCAAGTTTATCATTTATTTGGTCATCACATTCAATAGATGCACGGCAGATAATCACGTTAGCATACTTAGATCATTATTGTGGGATTGTTTTGATAATGAGCAGTATACCACTACCAGCTATGATTTGTTGTTATATTCCAAGAAACCCAACGGCAAACTTCGAAACATCTGCCTTCATATTTTTAGTTGGCATGTAAAGCAATATAAAATGCGCACATCATTAGAAAATTATATTGGTTTTGCTGCGCAATGTCCAATCAGGTGTGAATGGGTCTCAATGAGGAATGCATTTCCAAGAAGTAGTTCCATGTCCTTTCTGACTGTATAAAATTCTACATCCGAGACAAATAATCTCCAATAAAATATGGAATGCAATTTTGTTCTTGTCAGGTGTTCTTCTTTGTTTTCTCCATTTTTTGTTATTTCTGATCACCTTTGGTAGACATTCAGTCATGTTAGAAGCCAAACATGAAAAATGTACTGTAATTAAAACTGCACATTAAAAAAGAGGTACTTGTATCCCCAACAAATTGGACTAAGAATAAAAAATAATAAGATAGTAAAATAAAAAAATAATCATGAATAAATAATTAAAATTACAATGGTTAAAATAGAATGAAATAAAATAGTATGAAAAATAGATTGAATTAGGATAAAATAGAGTAGAAAGAGAATGAAATGATATAATTTTTTTAAAAAAGGGAAAAAAACTAGTTGCCCAGCTCTTCCATTTTTTGCTCTTCTCTCCATCTCAACCCCCGACTTAACTTTTCTACTTCACCTGCTGTTGTCTATCTTTCCTTCTGACCCACTGAATTCTATCCGACTTATGACCTCATCTTTCTTTCTCCAACCTTGCCCCTTCCTACCATCCAGTATTTCCCCAATCTGACATTCATTCACCTTTGCCTCTGTCTTTCTCCAACCTTGCCCCCTCCCCTACTTGCCCCTTCCTACCATCCAGTATTTCCCCAATCTGACATTCATTCACCCTTGCCTCTGTCTTTCTCCAACCTTGCCCCCTCCCCTACTTGCCCCTTCCTACCATCCAGTATTTCCCCAATCTGACATTCATTCACCTTTGCCTCTGTCTTTCTCCAACCTTGCCCCCTCCCCTACTTGCCCCTTCCTACCATCCAGTATTTCCCCAATCTGACATTCATTCACCCTTGCCTCTGTCTTTCTCCAACCTTGCCCCCTCCCCTACTTGCCCCTTCCTACCATCCAGTATTTCCCCAATCTGACATTCATTCACCCTTGCCTCTGTCTTTCTCCAACCTTGCCCCCTCCCCTACTTGCCCCTTCCTACCATCCAGTATTTTCCCAATCTGTCATTCATTCGCCCTTGCCTCTGTCTTTCTCCAACCTTGCCCCCTCCCCTTTGCCCCTTCCTACCATCCAGTATTTCCCCAATCTGACATTCATTCACCCTTGCCTCTTTCTCCAACCTTGCCCCCTCCCCTACTTGCCCCTTCCTACCATCCAGTATTTCCCCAATCTGACATTCATTCACCCTTGCCTCTGTCTTTCTCCAACCTTGCCCCCTCCCCTACTTGCCCCTTCCTACCATCCAGTATTTCCCCAATCTGACATTCATTCACCCTTGCCTCTTTCTCCAACCTTACCCCCTCCCCTACTTGCCCCTTCCTACCATCCAGTATTTCCCCAATCTGACATTCATTCACCTTTGCCTCTGTCTTTCTCCAACCTTGCCCCCTCCCCTACTTGCCCCTTCCTGCCATCCAGTATTTCCCCAATCTGACATTCATTCACCTTTGCCTCTGTCTTTCTCCAACCTTGCCCCCTCCCCTACTTGCCCCTTCCTACCATCCAGTATTTCCCCAATCTGACATTCATTCACCCTTGCCTCCGTCTTTCTCCAACCTTGCCCCCTCCCCTACTTGCCCCTTCCTACCATCCAGTATTTCCCCAATCTGACATTCATTCACCCTTGCCTCCGTCTTTCTCCAACCTTACCCCCTCCCCTACTTGCCCCTTCCTACCATCCAGTATTTCCCCAATCTGACATTCATTCACCCTTGCCTCTGTCTTTCTCCAACCTTGCCCCTCCCCTCCTTGCCCCTTCCAACCATCCAGTATTTCCCCAATCTGACATTCATTCACCCTTGTCTGTCTTTTTCTCCATCTTTGCCCCCCCCCCACCCCAACATGAGTAAGAAACCCACCCCTACCCACATTGAAACCTCCAGCTGTTCTCCAATTATCCCCAACGCCTTTCTTCAGGTTTGGAATTGACTTTTACACAACAATTGGACACACAGGTCACTTCAATTTTAAAGGGGAATCCAGCCTTGACCATAAAATGTTGTGTTAGGAAGAAGAAAAATGAATTAAAAAGAATGGTGAAAGTTTGAAAGAAATCGGACAAGCAATAAGAAAGTTATAGCTGCTTTAAGATTGAAATCACTAATACTATGAAGATTTCAAATTGGCAACTGGGTAAGTAAATCATGACAAGTGGCAAGGACAACTTTCATAGGCCATGTACTTTATTATCAGGGATTTGTGGTTTTCTCCTAAGTACCCATTCCCCTGGGGCAGAAATCTAAATATAGCCCAGGTAGTATATTGTTTTATGTCCTCATGAAAGAAAAATATGATATTAAATAAAACTTTTGGGGAAAATGACATTTTAGCCTTAATATGTATTGGAGTATATGGAAGAGTAGTCCTTGCCTTACATCACTATGACATCCCATATGCTGCCAATTTGAAGTCTCCATGGGTATAGTGATTACCAATATTTACAACTTTTAAAAATTCATAACTTTCTCGTTGTTTGTCCAATATTGGTCGAACTTTCACCTAACAACTTGTCTGATTTTCCTTTTCCTTATAAAAACAAGTTTTTATTTGGGTTGGATTCCCCTTTAACAAAAATCACATTCTATTTAGAATATATTAAATAACATAGATACAGCATCAAGCATAAGTGAGTACATCCCTTGCAAAGTGGGTTAGTACGTATCACTGTAGCTCTTCATATTGATGATTTTAGATTGCAAGCTTCGGAGAGGGACATTGGCCCCGAATTCTGATAGCAGGTGTAAAGTTGTGGTTTAAGTATGGGAAGCCAAAAGTATCAAAATCTTTATTAAGTTGTATGTTTCTAATGTTTGCTGTGCTCTTTCCTGATTCATCGATGGTGAAGACAATCCATTGAACCATATTTATACTTCCTACACTATTATGAATGATTTGAGAGCCAAATGAGCTGAAATATGATATCTCTACTGTTAGTGATTTATGTAACAATTGGCTATCCATACTTAAACCACAACTTTAAACCTGAGTTTAAGTTAAAGCTGCTATCAGAATACGGGCCAATGTACCTAAATAAATACCCCAAATTTGACACATGAATGCATAATTTCAAAGAATTTAGGTATTGAAATTTGATTGTACTTTCAAAATGATTACTAAAACAAATGAAACAAGATATAAATTTTCTCTTCATTGCAAAGTTTTGCCACTTATGAAACAGAACTACAGGCAAGTTGCCCAAGTCAAACCAATTCAATTTTTGATACCATGGTAGCAGACTATCTAATGAATCACGAGAGACTCTCAAGAATTGGTGAGATTTTCGAACATTTGACTGTCTAATTCGAACATTGAAAAAAAAACAATATTTGAATTTCATTGATTTTTTGCCTCTGGACATTTCTGAACTGTAGCGAATTGATGACATCTCTTAAAATTTGTATTCGCTACCAGTGAAATAACATGCATTGATGTGTTTAGTACATGGATGAATAAGTGTTTGGTACTGTAAAATCAGAAAATAGTTTTAAATAGACGGGGGAGGGGGGGGGGCACTTCCACTGACGAGTGGATACCATGCTTGACCACAAGGTCTCGAAAATGCACCCCTTAACAAGTATTGGCAACAATGGTACCCTTGACAAGTATTCCCCGAATTGACCCCCTAAACAAGTACAACTTTATAATAACTGTTATGTCACAGACATCGGCTAGCTTTCACTTTACTTTCATTGGGTTTAGTACCACCCCACACACCTTGCTCAAAGACCCTAAACATGTAGTGTTGGGGCAAAAAGAACATCCTTTATAAAGTATATTTTAGTCTTTTTATACCCTCGCAAATTTGACCGTAAACACATAGTTTTCCTAGCGAAATACATACCCTTTTTTTCATTTTTTTAGTGTTTTTGACACCATTATTATGTAACGTACATAGCATGCTCTATCTTGAAAAAAGAGATCCTTTTTACATTATTTTTTGGTCACGTGTGGTATCCACTTGTCAATGGAAGTGGTCTCCCGGGAAAAAAGACACATTCAGAGGCATTTTGACATGCACTCATCAAAGTGCAATCGCATGAATGAGCAGACCGCTAGAATGAAAAAATACAGTATATAATTGAACCAAAACAGACTGTGGACGCTGAACGACGATCTGTGATTGCTGATGTGGTTTACGGTACACCATGTGGAGTGTTATAGAAACAGTGCATAGAAGAGAAGAAATGGATAGGCGAGAAAGTGGAGATTTGAGAGTAGAGTATTCTTTTTTGAAAGTAGTCCTGAAAAGGACTGTAAACCAGAAGGAATGTTGAGTGAGAACAGCTTGAGTAGTAGAGCTGATGAGGAGATGCTGGCTTGAGTCGGCTAGTAGAGATGATGAGTAGTAGAGACTCGACATTTCGGACAGGTTGACTGTCCGACTTCAGGAGTCCTTTCAAGAAAGAAGACTCAACTCTCAAATTTCCACTTTCTCGCCTATCCATTTCTTCTCTTCTTCTATCCACTGTTTTTATAACACTCCACATGGTGTACCATAAACCACATCAGCAATTGTACATGCCACCATGCAAAACTTCAAACAACATCTGATCTGTGATTGGCTGTCAATGTTAAAAAATCAGGTTAGTAAACAGCAATTAATTAAAGCATAAGCAAATAAAATAACACAAGGGTTCTTACAGCACAGATAGGGGTCATGCTTAAGGCAGCATAAATTCATTTTACTGACCCAATTCTGTGCTGGTATCCTTACATATTTTTTTTTTCTTGCTTTATATTAATTCACACGATTTTACTTCGACGAGTGCATGTCGAAATGCTTCAGTACATGTATGTCTGTTTTCAAAGATGCTATTTTCTGATTGGTACTTGGAGTGACCAGCCCCTTTGAAGTTAGGATCCGTCTGATGCAACGGTTGACCCTGAGAAGTGGGTCGAGCAAGGGTCAAATGATGGAGGAGCTGGATGGTTAACATAAATGGGGCAGGCTGAAGGAGTAGGCTGTGATGTTTGATTGGGAGTGGGTAGGTACTGCCTGGGTTGTGGTATAGGATGGGTTGGTTGATGGCTCAAGGGTTGTCCAGGTCCGGGAAGGGTGTAGGGCGATGGCAGATGCTGCGGCAACGGCTGAGGCTGCATCATGTGGTGGCCAAGCTGTGAGGCTAGGTACGAAGCAGTCGCACCTGTTTGTTGGTTTGTCCCGGTCAGAGGAAGCAATTGCGAATGCTCCTTGTATGGGTACGGAGATGGTGCAGCTCTTGGGACAATCTGCGTAACAAGCGTCTGGGACATGACGCTACCTGTAGGTGTGAGGCTTGACTGACGAGGGATGTATTCCGACTCCTGATAGCTGTGATGCTGCGTTGCTGAGGATAGAACAGGTGGCAGCGAAGACACCAGCTGAGAGGACAGCGCTGAGAAATCAGTCATGCTAGGTGGGACAGTGGCTGGAGGAAAGAGGTGCCTTTGTTGCTGATGGAGTGGTGGAAATGAAGGCTGCATGGCATCTGCCTCTAGAGGACTAGATTCTGACATCCCTAATGTAGATGATGCTGTATGTATTGTTTGGATGTGGGGCGTTGCAGGAGCATTCATGATGATCTGTACCGGTGAGTTCTCTCTTGGTGGATTCATACCATCACAGAAAGAGGGCAATGTTGTATTTGTTGTCGCTGGAACCATGTAAACGGCATTACCAGGCTGAGTCTGGGCGGATGAGGTTATGACAAAGGAGAACAAGTCCTGGAGTGCTGCAGAGGACTTTGAGGAGTTTGTGGCAATGGATGGGGCTGGGGGTAATGTGGCTTCTGCTTTGGTAACTGGTGCTTCTTCTACTTGATCATCTGATAACCTCACTTGCTCTACACTACTCTCTTGAAGGGAACTAATCTTAGACTCTACTGCTTTCTTGATAGCCGTTCCTCTCATCTTAATCTGTAACAGTGAAAGCGGGATGGCAGCTTTCCGTTTCGCTCGCCTTCTCAGACCATCTATAGACTCGGCAGGCACTTGGGCTTTGCACTTTGCCACAATAGATTTCAATTCACCAAGAATGTATGGGAACATGGAAGCTTGTATTTGCTTACTTTCCAGAAGAGCTAGAAGTTCATCATTGACATCTAGAATTTTTCTTAGGTTTACGGTAGATGTCTCTTCATCTTCCATAGGAACTGGTTCAGCATTGTAGATCAAACCTGGATCCTGCTTATCATTGTCATCATCATCAGATTCGTGAGTGTCAGCCATAAAGAGACCTCCATCATCATCGTCATCATCATCATCTTCGTCGTCATCATCTCCACCATCCCCTGCTGTGACACCTTCGGAAGCAACACCATCTATATTGTTCTCTCTTGTTCCTTCACTTTCATTTGAATTTGGAATAGATTCCTGGGCTTGGTTAACTGCCTCTCTTTGTGCTTGAATTACTGCCTCTTTCTTTGCTTGTCTAGGACTTCTCCTAAGTTTCTGTTGCGGCGGGGGTGGAGGTGCGGACGAGGCATTGCTTTTGTGAGTAGGATCTGTCAGCTGTTTTTTTATATTGACTAAGAATGAGTTTTGCATCTGCATGTGGACCCTGTGAATGTGGTGGCAAAGTTGTGACTCCTCACTACAGATACATGTATACAGATGTGCACAGAGCTCAAGGCAGGGGGCCTCAAGGCAAGGGGGGCTGCATGACGTATCCTGACAAGACTTCTTCACTCTCTTCACATGCAGCAGTCCTGTTTCGGTTTTCACTGAATACAGATTTGCCAGTACTCTTGTCACACATTCAGCGGGTATCTGGAGGGCTTCTTCATGTGTTGATCTTCTACCCGATGACTGGGTCGGTTGCAGACAGCCCTGTAAGAGAGGCTGATCACTGTGTTCATCAGCAGTCTTCACCAAGAAAGCAACAAGGTCATATATTTCCCCTTCTTTACCTTCACCATCTAGGTAATCCTTGAGGGGTTTGTGGAAGGCTTCATCGTACATCGTAGCCTGGTTCGAGTTAGAGGCAAAGTTGCCATAGCAGGTAGCCCACTGCGGACAGTGATCCAAGTAAGTATCTTTGAAATAAGCTACAAAGTTCTTTGATTTTACCTTGTTACGGTATCTGTTCAAGAATGTGCTAGTCATACTTGTGAACTGATTCAAGTTGGTTTCCTCCATAAGCAAGGCCAAGGATGTGTATATCTCTCTCCCGGATTTCTTTGTCTGTGACAAGTACTTGAAGCTGGTGAAGCCAGTCAAGGTGAACCACACGCCTGCAGAAGATATGTGTAAGGCTCTCACCAAAGACAGCCAAGAGGATGTTGATGCAGCTTGAAGATTCGTCGGTCAAGATCCCCACCATCATGGACTTGTTGAAACTTTCTGCAATGACCTGGAAGAAGTAAAAGAGCGCCGTTTGATCATTTGGACTGCAAATCAGATGCGCCACAGGACTTCCTCTACCATAATCATCTCGTATGCTGACATTGACCAGTAGGTGATCCTGATACTGTACTGAGTCCACACAGAGGTATTTAACCGTTAATAGTTGCAAGATATGAAGCTGTTGTTTTGTCTGCACACCAACAACCATTGAACTGTCTTCAACTTCAAGAGGATCACCTTCAAGCTTTCCAATGATGTATTGTCCTCCTTTCAGGTTTATACAACATGATAGGATTGTGGCCTTCAGATCTGTGTTTCTCAAGGACAATCGCCAAGCTAGAGATGCTATCTATACTTTCAGGATTCTTCTCTGCTCTCTTGAAGATATTCCGCCTCATCTGCTGCATGTGATGTCTGGAGATATTCAGCTGCTTCTTGAATACAGTCAGGTTATCAATGTTTTTTATGGTTAGGGCGGGAGAGGTCCTTCTGGATATCCTCAATGGTGACCCCAAAGGCAATCTTCAGCTTCAAGTCGTCCCTCAGTTTCTGCGGCAATGGATGGAACTTGATGTCACTGGACACAAGTGGGTGAGAGTGCGAGCTGTAGTATGTAACCTTGAGGTTACCTGTCTTCAGGCATTTGGATGTAATGATCCTTGCAGGGCAGATCATATCTGTCTTGACACAGCCCTTAGTCAACTTTCTGGAGGTCGTCCTTGCTGGACTTCCTTTGGCTTTATGACTGCGAGAACTGCCATTCCTCTGGCACGCATAGGTCTGATGAATACACAGAGATGACTGGATAGCACCTCTTTCTTTTGAAAAATATGCAAATTTCGAACTCTCTTCTCTTTCCTTCCATGCCAGGAACTTTTCCACATTCTCGAAGGAGATCATCACTTCTGCAACGACATACCATGACCATTCTCCAAGTGCTCAAAGGTCTTGGTATCTGAGGATGCATGAAGTCCTGGCGTTGCTGGTGGTTGTCTCATTGTGGATCTTCCGAACATGCCGTTGGAGATTGGTCTTTTGAGTGAAGAGGTGACCGCACCTGGTGCAGGAGAACTTGCCATCTTTCTGCAAAGACAACCAGAAAAAATGTTTGAATAATCAATCTAATTACAGTAATTACATTTAAACTTGGAAAAGTCAAAGCATACATGTATAAGAAAAAATATAAAATTTCAGTCCAGGTGAAGGTACACAGCATATATTACATCTTCGGAAATGAAATTCTTTATATCCCTTTATAGGAAATTTGATTTTTTTTTTCTTCTTATGTCTTTCTGAAAAATGAAAGGCGAATTGAATTTATGTGCTTACTAATACTAGTATTAATCAAATACATTTAGCTATCATCTACAAAATAATGCTGTATCCGATCACACCTCATTGGCTTGATGATTAATCATTAACATTAGGGCCAATAACAACAGGTTTACACAGTTTGACTTTGACAAACTCATGGCACCACAATTGTTTTTATTCAGTCCAGCAATAATTCAACTGATAAATAGGTAAAATATAATGTTTTGCAAATAAATTTTATATTTGTTTCAAATGGGCTCAATTGTCTGGGGAAAATAGTGACCCTACTATCCTAGCGCTCATTCTACTTTACCAACAGGCATGGCTAATACTTCTTTCTCCTAGTTAATTCTGGATACACTACAGTACTTTATATTGTACAATGCTTACTTAGCTATGCAAATGAAGATGATGCTAAATGTTCAACATTTATACTGTTGCACTCTACTGTCCAAAATATACCATTGTACGGCTTGGTAGTTGACGTCACAATCATTGCGTTAGGTAAATAAGTCAAGATGCAATACACGAAGGATCAACTAGGTGAGTGCGTGCTCTTGCTGTAGTTATGAGGCATGTTTGAATCAATGCAGCACATGCCTTTCCTCAGGGGTAATGCTTTCATAATTATGTTTTCAAGTTGATGATATAACCTTGGAAAGTCTATATTTTTGCTAATATGAATTATCCAAGGCAATTTACAATACAAATAGCAAATATTCTTATTGATGCGATGGTAAAAATATTTTGCATGAGGTGAAAGAGGGATGCTATTCAACACGGCTATACCTTGTTGAATAGAGCATCTTTCTTTCACCTGTTGCAAAATCTTGTACCATCGCAGTCATGCCCATTTGCCGTTTTTACAGATGCAATGCGGTCTTACCATGGTAAAGTATGATGTCTTGGCATCAGTAGAATCACTGCTCGTCTCTGGCTCCGCATCGGGAGTCTCATCCTCGCCACCCAGCAGGTATGCCTGTCAAAGCAACAAGAAATAATATTCTATTATTATTACTCTTATTGATGATTTTCAATAATAACCTAGATGCCAGATACTACTACTAGTCAACCATATACTCTCCAAAATGGGGTAGAATGGGGCCGCAATAGCAGTCCAAATAAAAGGGGGAAAATAAATTATGTACTTACATCGATTATATGGATGAAGGTCTATCGTGACACAGAATCCTGACATCGAAGCACAAACTTGACCCTCAAAAAATGGAAAAGTTAGACGTCTATGTCTCGTTCATTTTGGTATCAATCGGCCATTTTGTTTTCAATTTTGACAGAAGGAGAACAAACGAGACAGAACTTTTCCTTTTTTGAGGGTCCAGTTTGTCAGGTTTCTGTGTCACAGTAGACCTTCATCCATATAATTGAGGTAAGTGCATAATTTAATTTAGCTCCCTGGTTCAGATGCCAGAATGAATTTCTTGTCACCAACAAGTAAGCAAACGCTGCAGGCCTCTATGCTAATAAACGAATGAGAAGGATTTATTTTAATTCTCTCGCAGCTGAATCATCCTCCCCCAAATCTCATAAATCTTAAAAACTTACTTTAAGAATTTAATAGCCTGATCCTTGTTTATTATCTTAAATCTACAACTCATCATTCAAACCACTACATCAAAAACAATTCCTTTAAATTGTTATTATGATTATGAAACCACTTTTAAAGAAAGATAACAGTCATGATATTGATTTGAAAGTGAGTTCATACAGAATCCAATAAAAAGACTATAACAAGGTGTCCATTTGCATTTTAACTTGTGCCAAAGGATTCTGGAAGATATTGTTAAATTTCCCAAAAAATGGCATAGCTAATTGAGCATAGTATTTGACCGAAATGTTGGTTATTTTTCCATGCAATGATAATAAACTGTCCCACATGTGCATATCTGTGTTAGTGATCGACAATGTAGTTTATGTAATTGTACCAGATCTGGAATCCTCATGATATACATGTAATAGCAATCACTCTTGGTTTCACAGCCTTCCACATGAAATCAGTGTTTAATGCAAAGTTCTTCTTTCATTTATCTAAATATCTATTCTGTCATTTACCTGTAATGTGTCCATGATTGAAATCTAATATCACCGGCACAGGAGGTTAAATTCTTGTAAATCACCTCAAACTTCTTCGGCTATCTTGTCATTGGAAGGGAAGAGGTGAGAAAACTTGAAGAAAATGTACCAGCCATGAGCCTTGCGTTCGTTGTTGATTTTTTTCTTACACGGTAGAGAGCTTTATAAGCAGTTCTAGTCTTTCAGGGTTTTTTCCTTAGCAGTTTATCTTTCTGCAACAGCCAACAGTATAGTAAGGAAGAAAGAAAGAAATTGAGTTATATATTCCGTTATATTTCTGAAATGAAAATATGAAAATAAATGAAACTGAATACAATGGACACTACTTGTATATTTTTTAATCCTTATTTGCAAAACATCTGAAGGCATTATTTTTCTACAATGAATAGTGCAAACATTCTAATACAGCAATTACCATCAGGTAGAGTATAAACTAAATCTTGTTTAAAGTGATATATTTTTGTAATTTTCTGTACATTCTATGACTAAGTGTATTACTAGCAGTAGGCTGTACAGATCAAATGAAAATAGTGGAGTTAAAACTTTTCTATATTTATATCACATTTTTTTATCATTACGACCAATCGATGATACAAAGTAAAGAAGAGGAAATCTGCGGAAAAATCCTTTCCATAATGAGCAAAATACCAAGTGACTAATTAAGTTATAGAATGCACAGAATATCACCAAATATGTATCATTTAAAACAAAAATTATACTTAATGAAAAAAGCGGTCTTGTTGATCAAAACAATTATTGAAACAAAACATGTTGTTCTGCTGAGCTCTGTTGGCTCCACTCACCAATTACAGAGACAGAAGTTCTAACTCAATCTGTACAGGAAAAAGATTGGATAAACCAGGGAATTGTGAGTTGTGCGACAGCCAAAGTAAATCCCTTTTTTCCCTTTAAATATAAGTATATTTTTCCCCGTTTAGGTGCAATTCAGGCCAAAACAAAATAATAATCTTTATTTGGTCCAGTCCTTTTTATATATTTTTATGAAATAGAGATAAAAATCGATAAGCCCCGTCAGGGGTTTATAGCAACTGCATGATCGCAAGCCATCTGTGTATACGAGGAGAAATTTAAAAATAATAAAAATGTTTAAAAAACTCCTCGTCCTCGAAACAGATGGCTGCCAGCTGTCTAACTGGGTCTATACCTGGTAAATTTCATTCTATTGATAATTGGTTGATCACAGCTACATGTACCATGTTGAGTGTTGGTTGTTGCAATTCTCTTCTGTGATGGCTGATTATATCTTTTCTAATTGTGACTTCATCACAGTGGCTGAGCTCCAAAGCAGATTAATAATAATAATAAGTTAGCTGCTGTACTGTACTTACATGACTTATGCCCTACTGTCTGATTTGTGTGCATCACATAGGATATTGACATTATTGGCGCATGCCATTTTCATGAACACAAGTTATATGGAGATATCACAATTTCGTGAAAAAACAATACGAATTGCACAGGAGATAGAGCCAAATCAGAGGTTTCTGTCGTACATTACTGCACACTAACTTTAGTACCGTACAATACAAACAATCGTAGTAGTACGGTACGCGATCGCGCGAAGTGATCTGACCGAACATGACAAGCAATTGGTGAAAAATACGGATTTAGACGAGATTTACGTGGATGAAACATCATTAATATACGCAACGTAGTATAAAGCTTGTAGAAATCATGAAAGTCATTTGAAATTTGTGAAATGGAAGAGAATATTTGATACTTTACCTAATTATTTGATTTCGGCATACAGAAGCACAAGGCAGACTCTCTCTTTGATGCTAATTAAATGCGCATGCGCGTTTTTCATCAGTCTAGTCTGAGTCGCAGTCACGGAATGCTCGGCGTCTATCTGTGTATGCCCTTGGCTTTTTTGTTTGTTCGGGGGGGGGGGGGGGTGGTGAAAGTGGGGCGGCGGGGGAGAGATATCATGGGGGGTCAGTCCTGATACAGTTTTAAAGAGAGAGAGAGAAAAAAACGAACTGGCCACCTGGCGTCAAGGGAAGATGGAACTTTTCAACAATACAAAGTGATAAGGGAATAAAATAATGTTGGTGCTTTTTTTTTCTATTATTCAACAAGCATAACACTGAAAATTTCATCAAAATTGGATGTAAGATAAGAAAGTTATGACATTTTCAAGTTTCGCTTCATTACACAAAACAGTTACATCACGGTCGGTGTGCAAATGAGGTAACTGATGACACCACTCACTCACTATTTCTTTTGTATTATAATTATGAAATATTTTGATATTCTCGTCATTGTCATGTAAAATGAAGTTTGATTCCTCCCTGAACACATGGAATTCCATTATTTTATTATTTTGTGTTTTAGGCAAGGAGGTCCTAATCATCCAATTCGTGGAAAATTAAAATATTGTATAATTCAAACAATACAAAACAAAAGAAATAGTGAGTGAGTGACATCATCGACTCTCTCATTTGGATGTAACTGGCTCGTTCACATGCTATTTTGTTGAAGATTAGCGAAAGTTTGAAATGTCATAACTTTCTTATTTGATCAGATTTAGTGATGAATTTTTCAGCATTGTGCTTGTCTGATTTTTCTCTCTTGATTCAAATCAACATTTTTCTGAGGTGGACTTGAGTTTAAGAAAATGAAATGATCTTTTGAATGATATCAAAATATGTTTGTGTAAAATTGGGAATTGGGCGAAATTAATGGCCGAACTCAGATTTCCAAACCTCTTTTAAGGGGTTTACATCAGTTCGCGCCTCGCGCTCGCACCACTTTCATTGCGATCCACATCCATGCACTTCACAATTCCCTACACAACTTAATAGTGCATAAAGTTGACCCTTCTTCAGATCGGAATATCATCGTACATTATACATAATTGATCCAGACAGGAATATTTTCATGTCATGTATTGTCATCATCATAGGCGGCGGAAGCGGGGGGGGGGGGGGGACGGGGGACGCCCCCCCCCTAAATTGTTGTTGATGACCTTTTTTTTTTTTTTTTTTTTTGCTTGTCAATTTATTTTCCTACGTCCCCCCTAAAATTTTTGGGTTGAGAACCTTTTTTTTTTTTTGCTTGTCAAAAACTTTTTGGTTGTCCCCTCCTAAAATTTTTTGCTTCCGCCGCCGGTGGTCATCATAATTATGGCCTTATTTTCTTATCAATCTTCCTATATAGGCTCGAGATTAAACTTGTCGATATTCCACGCAGCAAAAAATGTGGTGTTAACCGGTGTACATAGAGGACCACATGTTATTTTACACCGGTGTTAAATTGGTGGTGTTAGTTTCGCATACATTCGTTATTCCGAAGCTTCGTAATTCCGAAGGTTCGGTTATTCCGAAGGTTCGTATTTCCGAAGGTTCGTAATTCCGAAGGTTCGTCAATCCGAAAACGAAATAAGGTTCGTAATTCCGAAGGTTCGTTGATCCGAAAACAAAATGAGGTTCGTAATTCCGAAGGATCGTTAATCCGAAAACGAAATAAGGTTCGTAATTCCGAAGGTTCGTATTTCCGAAGGTTCGTAATTCCGAAGGTTCGTCACTTAACGAAATAAGGTTCGTTAATCCGAAAATTAAATAAGGTTCGTATTTCCGAAAATGAAAATTATTCATTTTGGTAACAAAAACGGTGTTTTCATTACAAGATTACACGATATTATGAAATGATAGCCTGAATAACGATCGATGATACATTCGTGTGTTGTGGCCAAAAGCATGTATTTCATTAAGAATATAGGCGCCCTGATCAAGCATATAGGCTAATTTCGATTTTATCTGAGCAATTTCTGCCTAAGCAAATGGTTTAAAGATGCAGGGGATCAAGTGTGTTGGTCGCGTGCGAGTAACCTCTAGATAATAGGATTTGTATTGGAGGGGATGTCATTTTTAATAACAGCTTCTGCTGGTAATAAAAATAAAATTAATACTAGTAATGATCCTTGTGAGATGTTGAAAGCGCGAATCGCAAGCTCAAACTAGTAGACATTTCATGTAACAAGACGTGAACTTAAACATTCTGAGCATTTTTTGTAATCGTGAGAAAGATGTGTATCTTTCTAAAGAATTAACTCGAGGGCGAGCTGTAATTTGTTTATATACTAACCTGGGGCCCGTTGCATAAAACTTTTTACCTGAGAAAACTCAGGTTGTTTTTACCGGAGTTTTTGGCCTGTGCTAAAGTCAATGGCGGAAATCAGACTAACCTTAGTTTTCAGTTTTTACCAGAGTTTTCTCAGGTAAAAATTTTTATGCAACAGGCTTCTAAGTAATCTTTTAAGGACTGCATTTAGTGACTCATGAATAGAATATATATCTCACGAACTAAATAATGAGAGCGCGAACCGCAAGCTTAAAATTTGTGATATTCCACCTGAAAACTGGACATTAGAATGAGTTCCTCAATAAACAATACTTGATGCGAGCGAGAAACGTGAGCCAAAATTTTCCGATTTTTCAACCTGAAAACTGGACATTCTAAGCATTCTTGTAAAAAAAAATAATAGCTGAGAGAACAGTTTTCAGAACTGAAGTGGCTTCCCTGGGGAAATAATATCTATATCATTATTATCATTCTAGGCCTACATGAAATTTCCAAAAGTTTGAGCACGTGATTCGCTCGCAACATCTCACAAGGATGCCCTTTTAAAAGTAATTGACCAAAAAGGCGAATTTTACATCTTCAGATTTGATTTTTTCCCCCCAAACCGCTTGCTCGCTACGCTCGCAGAAATGAAACGTAAATATATAATTTATCAATCAGTGATCACTTAAATTTTTTTGCTCAATTCAATTACCACAAAACACACAACTTCTTTACACAGATGACAATCTCATGGTGAAAATATACGTTTGCACCAAATTGCCCCTATTGGCCCCTTTTTTTGCTTTGCCCCCCCAAGGAAAATACGTTCTGCCGCCACAGTGGTTGAAACACGCATCGTCTTCATGGCTAACTGCAAAAAGTTCTTAAAATGTCCCCTTTAGATCAGGTCAGAGCTTATATATTTAAAATTTCTGTTTGCGCTTCTTGCTCGCAGTTATTATCTAAATTTAGTTACATAGGCATCTCGTTTTGAAGATCACAAACATATTGCCCATCATGTCAAAAAAAAATGTAGCTCGCGCTCGCATTATTTAAAAAGGGTTTATCATGTTATTACATATTTACTTTATTTTATAAGTATAAAGCTAATTATTGACTGTTAGGACTACCCTTTCAAAGAAACAAACGAAAATCAACTTTAAGCTGCCGATCGAGGAAAATATGGCTGAAAAAAATTACCCCCTCCCTATTTGACGAAAGTTGGATCCGCCCGGGAGGGAGGCAGGGGGCATTTGCACCCCAAAATGAAATTAAAAAACAGGGAAATGAATATTTTCCAAAATGGGAAAGTTCCTTTTTCAAAAATAAATATGCCGTTTTTCGTGTTTTTTCGAAATAAAATACTCTTTTTAAAGTATACAAGTTAAGTTAAGTTTTCAGGCTGGAATATTGCAAATTTTCAGCTTGCGCTTCGCACTCTCATTCGATTGGTGAAATATACATCCTAAAGAGGTCACTAAATGCTTTCTTTAACAGGTTCCTTATCTGGACAGTATGTTTAAGCTCGCGTTTTGCGCTCGTGTTAATTCTTTAGTTAGATGCACATCTTTTTAATGACAGCAGAAATTTTGCTCGGATTTTTAAAAACTTATTTTCATTTTTTATTGAAATACCCTAAAGTTTTAGCTTGTGATTCACGCTCGCAACACCTCGCAATAATGCCATTTCAAGAATAATTGACCCCAAAAAACGTTTTACAACTTCACCTTTGAATTTGTTTTACCAAGCCGCTCGCTCATTATACTCTCCCGAAAAATAAAGCCTATATATACGTTTTGCCATAATAAGAAATCACTTAAAAAAAGGTTTTTCTCTACTTAATCACTTTCAAACACACAATGACTTCAAGCAGATGATAATCTTAAGGCGAAAATATCACCAAAGTGTCCATTTTGACGTATGAGTTTCATTTTTTGGCTTTATCCCCCAAACGAAAATTCGTTCGGCCGCCCTTGCATTCCCATCCTCATAACAATTGAACGGCAACAGTGTCCCCGCCCCCCCCCCCCCTCCCTTGCCTCTGCCTCTGCTTTCCCGGTTTTCATTTTTCGGATTAACGAACCTTATTTTTTTCGGATTAACGAACCTTCGGAAAAACGAACCTTATTTCGTTTTCGGATTAACGGACCTTATTTCGTTTTCGGATTAACGAACCTTTGGAAAAACGAACCTTATTTCGTTTTCGGATTAACGAACCTTATTTCGTTTTCGGATTAACGAACCTTCGGAACAACGAACCTTATTTCGTTTTCGGATTAACGAACCTTCGGAACAACGAACCTTATTTCGTTTTCGGATTATCGAACCTTCGGAACAACGAACCTTATTTCGTTTTCGGATTATCGAACCTTCGGAATAACGAACCGTCGGAATAACGCCACAAATGTTCGGATTAACGAACCCTTTTTCATTTTCGGATTAACGAACATCGAGGTATAGGCAATTTACGTGTTTCGGAATTACGAACCTTCGGAATTACGAAGTGTAACCGTTAGTTTTATACCTATAGGTGTTATTACAACACCTTTTGTTGTTACATTTACACTCTTTGGTGTAATGTTTAATCTCTAGGGTGTAATTTTAATACCTCAGGGTGTGGTACTCTATTAACACCAATTGGTGTCAGTTTTAACACCATAGTTTTTACAGTGCAATCTGAAAAAAGGGACAATTTGACACTCACCAGGTCCTGGATCTGGATCCGTCTATGGAAAAAGTGGTTGTCATTGTCTTGTTTATTCATTGGCAGAAAATAATTTTATGCCTATATGACTCTTGCGTAAATCATGATTTTGTACTGCACTATAGATGTAAGAACTAAATTTTGCTAATTTCTGTGTAATATAACAATTTTATTTTATTTTTGTACTTAAGAAATTATGGGGGGGGGGGCAAAACGATATGCTCCCCGGTCCAATATTTGCATTGGTGTGACGATCGCTCCTTGCCCCCCCCCCACCCAGGTTGTTGTTGTTGTTGTTTGTTGGATATTAATGGAGACCAGTCATATTTGACTATTACCACCAACTCGTTAAGCCTACTATTATTTCATTTCTTTTCTTCGACGTGTGCTTTAAACTCATTCCTCTCCTTCTTTCTTTGGTTTTTGATTATTATTATAAAGACTATCGTATAGATGCCTCTGCATGTCCCAATTCCTCCCGATCATCCAAGCGTAAACATAAACCACACTGAAAATGCTAAAGGTGCACGTGCAACCCCCCCCCCCGCCTATATAACGGCTTCAAAACATGCTTTTATGCAACAAAAATAATTTTTTTTTATGGTCTGTGAAATCAAGCGATCAATCGTGATATTCATGAGTACCTCGCTATTTCGAAATGGAATGATCCATATGTTTTCCAAAAGATCATTCTGAACCTTCAAAAGGGACTTCCAAAAATACTTGGTGCCATATTTCCTGAGTATCATACTCGAAAGTTAAGTAATAATTGTTACAGAGAAGATGAAGCTTCTTTTGATCGTTTTCTTGGCCGTTCATGGATTGGTTGTCCCGTCGACCAATGTAAGTAACTAAATAACTTTCAAGTATATTTGAATTTTATTCGATGCTTTCATTTTTACAATCACTGACGATCTTCACTGTTAAAATTATTTCCTTAAAAACCCCGAATTTCCTGCAGCAAAATCTCGAGAAACCCTGTACACTGTAAAAAAAAAAATATATTGGGTACAATTTTAACCAGCACGAGAGTAATTATGTGTCCAACCAATTTTGGGCAGTATTTTACCCAATGCGGAAGCATACTGTCCAATGAGGTTTAAAAATAAGCAGCAATTATTTTAAAATGGGATTAATTTTCATCACACTGGATTAAATGAAATGCCCAAAAGAAATGCCAGTTGTTGGTTGGACACATAACTACCCTCATGGAGCATTTTTACACAGTGTTTTCTTTTTCGTTTTAACAATTCCACAGGATTCCTTTGTTGAAATCACTAAAATACATATTTTTCGACAATACATAATTGAATAATTAAAACTGCATATGACTTAAACTTTAAATATTTATAGTGAAATATTCCATGAAATTTATCATAACATTTGTATAGAAAAAAAAGAAAAATCAAAGTTCAAAGGAAAGAAAAATTCCAAACAAAATATATTGGAATGATATCTGAGAGATTTAATGTAATAACGTAAAAGATGACCACCTTTTATGAATTTCTTCTCTTTAAGATTTGCTTTATATATATTATATATATATTATATATATATATATATATATATATATATATATATATATATATATATATATATATATACATTTTTCCATATACCATAATGAGATTTTATTTCAGACAAAATATGGTCGAAAACTAGAAGACGATGCTTTGCATTTTGCTGCAAAAATTCTTTTCTAACGATTATAAGAATACAATTAAGAGCACCATTATTGTTTCCGTAAAAACCGAAGTTTATTCTGGTCTGAAAGTTTGATATTCAAATCGTTACGAGAAAACCGAATTTCGAATTGAGACCATATTTCGCTTGCATTGTGTAAAATCACAGAAAATTGTTACTTGGTTTATAAATTCCAGTAATTGTAACTTTGTTCCTTTTTCTCTTTTTTAACAGACCTCTTCACTTAAATTGCAGAAAATATCCTTTTAAAATAATGATTCTGTTTTATTCATTTTATTTCTCGTCTTTACCCAGTAAATAACAATAATAACACAGGTATATTTACCCAGGGAAGCCGCTTCAGTTCCGAAAACTGTTCTCCCAGCGGGCCCTGCTATTATTATTACCCCGGCTTTAGCTGGGCTGCCTAGGCGCTCAAAGCATTCAAGGAATTTCCTCCTACCGGGTACCCATTCATCTCACCTGGGTTGAGTGCAGCACAGTGTGCATAAATTTCTTGCTAAATGACTCAATGTCTTTTATCGGGGCCTTGTGAAATACATATGCACGTAGAACAAACTTTATATACAATACATGATATAAAATATACATTGTTACATTACAATACAATTACAATAGAGTGAAATAATATGAGTAATTGAAAAAAGAACCAGTAGAAATTCAGAAGGAAATCACGGGGGAAAAATATCTATTGGCATGTCAGTTTACTTGTATGTTACTTATGTTTTTATAATTATCTTTTTTTTCTAACCTTCGGTTAAGACTTGCCTAGCCGTTACCTATCATTTTGTCTTGTCATGAATGGCACTTTGTTTAAGAATTGGATCTAGATAAAGATCTAAGTTTATGAAGCCTACACTCTATATAAGGGTGTTGATGGCAACGCAAACGTCCATGCACATGCGTAGTCTTATTCCGAAGACGAAAGTCATTCATATTGATATCCGGAACTGCGGTGGGAAAATAATTTCGCCGGGTGCGGCAACGAAAACAAAATTATGAATTTGTTCATAAATTACGTGACAGAACGTATGACATAACAACAATCATGCAACATTAACAGAAGATAAAACAAGCTCACAAAATGCGATTAAAAAAAATAATAAATACTTATCTTCAGTGGTTACAAAATTGCAATGAAAATATTTACGTTTTGCCATTTTCCAATGTGTTTATTGAGCTTGCTTCTCTTCTTTGCAATAACCTCCTCGGTAACTTTATAAGGCATGACAATTAAATTGTTTCAAACTAGGGGAGTCTCTTGATATTTATAACATAAAATGAATTGTTTACCAAGTAAAATGCCAAAATAAACGGCTGATGTGGCTTGACTTACATGTAATGGTTCAAATAATCCAAATAAAATAGATTCGCATGAAAGGAAATAATTAGGATTGAAATCAGTCTTGGGTGTCGCACTACAAAAAGGGCATAGTCATGATAGTGCGGTGGTTCTCTTTACTATATCTTTGTAAGCCATTCAACTATTCAAAATGTTGTAGTGTGTGATTCGGAGACTGGTGTCAATAGTAATATTTAATGGAAGAGTGGACCATTTTGGAAGTCTGTTGCCTATTGATGTTGTAAAAATCATTATAACGAGTAAACACCTTGGACGGTTCAAGGTTATTGGTATTCAAACAAGGCATTAACGATGTTGGTCTCGCCCACTTGTGAAAATAACCAGAAATATCGCGATTTGCGACGGCACGCAACAGAATTTCATCAAAAGTTCATGAATAACTGGGACATGTGGGATGGAATAACACTTATCATAAGAGAGTCTTGCACATAAATTTGAACGTCGACCTTAAAATGACCTCTGACCTTACCATGTGACATCCGACTGCAGCATGCATGTGTCCTAAGTACTTCTACAACCCAAGTTTGACCTTTGGTTTGGTTTAAAAGCGACTAACGGTTGCGGATTTCTGATGTGTCATATGAGAGTCTTGCAGCACGTAAATTTTAACCTTGACCTCAAAATGACCTTTGACTTTACCATGTGACATCCGACTGTAGCATAACATGCGAGTGCCTCCTAAATACTTCTACAACCCAAGTTTGACCTTTATTTACTAACCCGAGTTTGGTTTAAAAGCGACTAACGGTTGCGGATTTCTGATGTGTCATATGACTTTTACGTTGACCTCAAAATGACCTTCGACCTTACTATGTGACCTCCAACTATATGCAGGTCCCCTAAGTACATCTGCAACCCAAGTTTGGATGAAAAGTGAATTACGGCAAGTTGCGGAGTTATGTGTCAAAAGAGAGTCTTGCACGTAAACTTTAACGTTGACCTCAAAATGACCTTCGACCTTCCCATGTGACCTCCGACTGCAGCATATATCATGCATGTCCCCTAAGTACAACCCAAGTTTGACCTTTGGTTTGGTTTAAAAGCGACTAACGGTTGCGGATTTCTGATGTGTCATAAGAGAGTCTTGCACATAAACGTTCACGTTGACCACAAAATGACCTTCGACCTTACCATGTGACCTCCAACTATATGCAGGTCCCCTACAACCCAAGTTTGGATGAAATGTGAATTACGGTTGAGGAGTTATGTGTCATAAGAGAGTCTTGCACGTAAACTTTAACGTTGACCTCAAAATGACCTTCGACCTTACCATGTGACCTCCGACTGCAGCATATAAAATGCATGTCTCCTAATTACAACCCAAGTTTGACCTTTGGTTCGGTTTAAAATGAATTACTGTATGAATTCATACAGTAATGTGTTCACCATATGAATAAATGAATAAGGTATAGATATTATGCTGACTGCATAGAAAAGCTGAGAGGAAGCAAAAGTTCCATAAATCAAGTTGAGATTTAATGTTGGATATTTTTTCATATATTTTCTTCAAAAGAGTAAGAGATGTCGATGCCAGGAATATTGTCAAAACTAAAAAAACCCTTTATATCTATTGGTATAACTGAAATTTGCAAACTGAATTGTCTTATAAACATTGCTTTCGTCTCATCGAAATTCAGTAAAAGTGATGAGCATAAGTGAGTTGGTGTTACGATTCAAAGTTTGACAACCGTTATATCGTCGGCATAGGCCTACATGGATATTCTTTAGTCTTATGCGTTGAATATTTCAATTTTTCTTGTTTATGGCTAGCGTTTCTGTGGTTAAGATAGAAAAGATATGGAGATAAAGGACCCCCTGTCGAATACCTTTTCCTACCTTTAAATAATCACTTGAAACGTTATTGTTTCTCACACAACTTTCAATATTTTTTTTTTATATAGAACACCGACAAAACTGTAAAAATCATTTCCAAGGTTGAAACATTTCACAACTTCAAAAATTGGTTGTTCAAAGAGTCGAAGGCGTTTTTATAAGGAGGCTTAATAAGAATACCGCCCAATCGCTACAGCCTATACATGTATAGAACATTGTCGCAAGTATACCGTCCTCACGTCTTCGTCGCAGTATCCAGTTTTAACAGAATCTACTTAATCGGGGACGTTTCATGAAGCTGTTCGTAAGATAAGAGCGACTTTAAGAACGACTGGTGATCCTTTCATTGCACGTACCTTTTCAATTTACGATTTGATTTTCTTTGATGAAAGATATTTCACTATTTGTAAACAACCTGGGTTATTTTTTTTTTCAATTAATGCAGGCCAATAATGATGATGTCTTGAACTTACTTCAGAGGGTACTCGATGGTGCCAATACACCAGAGGATACCATTAAACAAGGTGTGTGGAGTATTTACTTTCCAAATGGGGTAAAATAATATGCACTGGTCTATTCATCAACACAGAGCCGCTATGAGCATACATGAACATTTGTAAAGATCAGAGATTAATTATTGGATCAGTCTATATATCTATCAATCAATCAGTCAATCAATCAATCAGTCAATCAATCAATCAATCAATCAGTCAATCAATCAATCAATCAGTCAATCAATCAGTCAATCAATCAATCAATCAATCGATGTTAATCGATCAATCAATATTTTTTCTCTCTTAGCATTATATACTCTTGTTAATATTTCATTTTGTAATTGCTGGAACGCATAAGTCATGTAAGTGTTATTTTCCAGTCTTTTTATGGATTTGTTGTATAATTCATAATCATGTTCCAAATAGGTTGTACAACTTGCTTATGGAATGTGAATGTGTATTTTGATTTGAGAGAATACAATAAAACATCCTTTAAAAAATCGATTAATCAAACGATGTTGACCGATTAATTAATCAATCAATCATTTTTTTGTATTAAATAGTTTTTATTGACAAGTTCAATTTATATACAAAATTAAATAATGTAACAAATATACGTTTGATGTCATTCCAAATTAATAAATACCTTGACAACTCATAAATACCATGCGTATCAAAAAAAATTTCGCTTAGAAAAAGTCCTGTAAAATTATACGTTTGTAATATCGTGAAGATTTTTTTCCACATTTTAACATTGGTACAGATCCATTCAAGCAAATGACGATATAACTGTCGAAAATATATCCGCTTGAGTGAGCAACACTTACTTTTGGAAAGTTAGTGAAAAATGATTTTTGCAGAAGTTTGAAACAGTTATGCAAATAAAAGTAGACCTTAATCATCTGATCATGAAGAACACATGGACTTTAGCTAAAAATAGATTTGAAGATATCTTTTACCATTTGTAACTTGTTTCTTTGCCCAAAACACTACGAAGAGTGCTATTGCGCCCCACCCC
The DNA here is from genome assembly GCF_018143015.1 of Lytechinus variegatus. Taxonomy (NCBI): domain Eukaryota; kingdom Metazoa; phylum Echinodermata; class Echinoidea; order Temnopleuroida; family Toxopneustidae; genus Lytechinus; species Lytechinus variegatus. The sequence goes on along the minus strand of NC_054758.1, from coordinate 3,875,446 downwards.
ACTCCCTCACACACCAAGGACATCGTGACGATTGCTTTACACTGAGCTGTGATTTTCATGAAATGGCTTATAGGCTTGATTTTCATTTTGTTAATCATTGGCAAGCTTGTGAAAAGTGTGGTGAAACAAGTTTTAAATGAAATATGAAATTGTAAACCCACTTTAAGTGATAAAAACTCAGTGAAAAAATGTTGGAGCTGTCTGATATCAGCTTTTGTTTAGATTTAGTTATGTCCTCAGATCCAGCAAAAATGTGATAAACGTATAAAAATGTGTTAAAATTTTAATTTAATGGCAAATTGTTACAAAGTGCTTGCATATATCCTTTTTTCAATAGACTGAAAGTGCAATGAGAAATGTTCGCAGTGTAAGTTTTTAGTTCCGCCTTTTCCCCTTGATAGTCAGGTCCAGATTTGAGAAAAGTAGACTGCCTTAGGCAAATCGTGTTAATGCTGACTTTAGAAGTGTTTTAACATAATTTGAGGGCGCTGAATCCAAATTTGCTGTTTGCCAACCTTGATTTTGATGTTAAAATCCTCAAATTGGCAAAAACAATATGGCCGCCATTCTACACCCATTTTTACTCTATTCTGACACCCAAAACGTGGAACAAAAATGTTTGTCAACGATTTTTGGTATTATTTGATCTCAGGAATAACATACTAAAAATTCACCAAAATCCGGATCATGGAAAGTGGTTATTTTCAAGATGGCGTATAAGATGGCCGCCATCAGCTGAAAATTAAAATAACCGGCACTTTCTCTACCCTAGACACTTTTTCGGTGCATACATGCATTCAATGGTGTAGGGGGTAAAAGGAAAGAGTAAACATAAGCACCCCAGGGTACCTGAAAATCAAAGATTGCGTAAAAATGGTTGCCATATCCTAAAAATTCACAATTCATCTATTACCTATTTTAGGGTCTTTTATTTGGGTTTTATTCATTGGTGATATGCAAGGGTCAAGAAGTAAACTGGGACAAGTTACAAGGACAGTCAGCGATCCACTATGTCCAAAAATCCAAGATGGCTTTCAAAATAGGAGTCTGAAATAGCTGTTTTTATCTAAAAACCCTAAAATCCGAAATAGTTTGTTTAATATCTGCTTTGGGGATATGATGTTGGTGTCTAACCCGTTGTTTAATGGGTCAAAAAATACGTTGGGACAAGTAACAAAGATGATATGGTCCTTTATGTCCAAAAATCCAAGATGGTGTGCAAAAATGGAAAATAAATGTCTGTCATTAACTACAAACCGACATAGTTTGTTTGATAACCGCGTGGAGAATATGATTTTTTAGTATAACACATGGTTTAAAGGGTTAAGTATTAGATTGGGACAAGTTACAAGGACAGTAGCTGGTTCCATTATGTCCAAAAATCCATAATGGCTTCCAAAAATTGAGTCTATATAATTTCTTACCGAAAAAACTGATATAGTTTGTTTAATATCAGCCTGGGGTATATGATTTTGGTGTTCAACCCATGATTTAAAGGGTCATGTAATAAATTACGACAAGTTACATGGACAGTCAGAGGTCCAGCATGTCCAGGAATTCAAAAAGGCTTCCGAGATTGGAGTCTAAAATGGCTATTGTTACCTAAAAAGCTGACATAGTTTGTTTAATGTCCGCCTGGGTGTGTATGATTATGTTTTCTAAACCTTGATTTAAATGGTCAAGTAATACATTAGGATAAGTTACAAGGGCAGTCAATGGTCCCGTATGTCTAAAAATCCAAGATGGCTTCCAATTAAGGAGTCTAAAATGGCTGCTGATACTTAAAAATTGGCATAATCTATTTAGAATCCATCCGGGAGATATGATTTTGTTGTCTACACTATGGTTTCAAGGTTTAAATATTACTTTTTTATTATTTACAATGGTATGAAGCTGCCCAATTTACCTATCATTTAAAGATCGCTTTCAAAATGAGTCTAAAAATACCTCCATCACCTAAACATAGTCAAAATTAGGTGAACAAAATCTACACTTTGTGGTTTGAAGGCTGCAATAATAAATCGGGACAAATAAAAAGGATGGTCAGTCGTAAAAAGTCCAAAATGACTGATGTCCCGTAATCTTGAAACCATAGGATAGTCCTAAGCACATAAATGACATGTCTTGAAATTATCAGTGAATTATGGAACTTTTTAGGTGAAAGTGTACGTTACTTTTTAGAATTGTTTTTCGGATATTTACTTATTGTTGCATTACCATCTAATAAAGTCACAAATTCTTGTAAAACGTATTTTCACGATTCTTAAACAGACACACCAAAATAGTGGCACTAGATGAGATATGAAGTATTGTCGTTTTTGTATCAATGGTGGCCAATTGGAATGTAATTTTTGGAGCGTTCTTCAATTTTCTACAAAATGGACAATGGTGTATCCATGTAATTCGTCTTCACTTATATTATTTGAACCTTGAAATCGTGAGAAAGACACAAAAATGTTTCTAGGTAGATAGTGTATGCACTTTGCATCCATATTTTTTAAAATAACTATTTTTAGGTCATCATTTTTTTTGCAAAACTGCACAGCTGATAAACCTTGAAATTTTTCCAATATAATTTGCTCCCTTTGGAAGCATGATTTTTTCATATGATTTATTTTATTCTTGGTAGACCCCAAAGGTATTTCTACAAGATGTATATATAATGAATTTGGACAATTTCAAAGTTACAACGTCCTGACGTCCATTATTGACGTCATTTTCTCTGACTCTGGATTCTCTGACACACTCACTGACTATCTTGTAAACCTGTCCTGATTCATTATTTGCCTTGAAAGCCTTTTGATGAATTTGATTTCGATCTTGAGGATTTACTTTATTTTTTGGAGTTGATGGTACAACGTTGTCGACGCCATGCTTTATTTCCATGTAAACTTGACGACCTTCTGTAACTATAAAACCTGTCTCAATATATTTTGTTTAATCCTAACATGCCTAAGTTTCATGAAATAGACAACTATACCCTAAAAGTTATGACATTTCAAATTCTTAACCTCAGTTAAGATTTGATGTTGATTTCGCCGCTGCCAGGGTCATCGCCGCCATTGGAAAAGCGACGTCCATGTCTTGCTTCTGCTATGCAGGCAAGGCAAAATGGCGGACACGTTAAAGATATCACAATGTAAATATGCCATCATCGCCCTCAAATTAGAAAAAATTGGCCAAATTATTTAATATCAATCAGCAGCTGTGAACCATGGCAGCCATCTTGGAATTAAAGATGGCTGACGAATCAATCGGACACATTATGTTTGCAACCCTAGGTATAAAAAATAACGCGTAGATCCCAATTTCTGAAATATAATCACCATAAAGATCGTTTAATATGGGAAACTGCATTAAATATGCCGCCATTTTGTTTTTTGCCAATTTGAGGGTGAAAACGTTGGAATCAAGTTTGGCAAACAGCATTTTTGGATTCAGCACCCCTGAATTACCTTAAAACAATTGATAAATCAGCATTAACACAAAATGCCTAAAGCACTTTTTCTAAGCACATTTTTTAAAATCTGGACCTATTGACACAGTGTGAAACTGACGAGCATTTCTGCGCAAACAGATTTCTGCGAGTTTAACAAAAATGGACAGTGCTCACTCAAGTGTAACATTCTGTCAAAATTTTGACTTTCATTGGATGGATAAGACCCAAACCCAAGAATACATGTGGAAAAATTACCCAAATGTATATTTTTTAATTCCCAGTGCTTTTTCAAGCTGCATGTAAATTTTTTTTTGATATCACTGTATAACATCATTTTTCCCTTAAAGGACAAGTCCACCCCAACAAAAAGTTGATTTGAATTAAAAGAGAAAAATACAACTAGCATAATGCTGAAAATTTCATCAAAATCGGATGTAAAATGAGAAAGTTATGATATTTTTAAGTTTCGCTTAATTTCACAAAACAGCTATATGCACATACCGGTTGGTATGCAAATGAGGGAACTGATGACATCACTCACTCACTATTTCTTTTGTATTTCATTATATGAAATACGAAATATTCTTATCTTCTCTACAATGTCTTGTGGAACAAAGTTTTATTTCCCCCTGGACATGTGGAATTACCATTGTGTAATATCTTATGGTTCATTCAAGTTGGTCCTTATTAGTAGACCGGCCAAAACGATTTTTTATACTTTGGACGGCAAAATTTGTTAATGCTTGCTAATGCTTTGCATCCCAGCTAAAAGTCTTGCAAAAATACCAAAAAGTAGCGTACGGCCAGATGCCAAGCGCACTTTTGGGTGAAAGTGTCATTTTTAGCGTAAAAGTTTTAGCGTAATTTTTTTTTCTCAAAAAATATCGAAAATCACGCATTTTGATATTTTGACGGAATATGTTAACATTATTTATTATCTTTGATATGCGACTCTTTTTATTTGGTTTTTCAAAATATAAGTCTCATAAATAAGCATTTCAAATTTGAATATTTCACACACATATATGGCACAATCAAACATAAAACCGCGATTTCCTCAAAATAAAAGTTTGTGAAAATTATCAACAGTTTTAAGTTTGTTTACACAACTAAAATTCTTCGATTTAAATGCGTTTACCCATTGAATGTATAGTAAATGTCCTAATGTTACGTATATTACAAGAATTTTCAATTAAGGTGGAAGATTTCTCATTTTGATGTTATCCGAAAGGGGTTAATGTATATTTTACCAGGTGTGCATCTTTAATTAAAATTTGAACATACCGTACATTATGTACATAATTACATGTATAAAGTACATACTAAAAAAAATTATTCCTTGGAAGTTTGGATAGCAAAATTTGTCATTTCTTGCCATCTGAGCTTAAAGTCTTGCGGAAATGCTGAAGGATAACGTACGGGTAGATGCTAAGTGCACTTTTGTGTGAAAGTATCATTTTTCGCGTAAAATCTGAAAGAATGTCGAAAATCACGTATTTTGATATTTTGTTAAAAAAAATTTGATTACATTTTTTATTTTGATATGCGATCATTCTTATTTGGGGTTAATTAAGATTAAAAGTCTAAGAAATGTGCATTTCAAATTGGAATATTACACACAAGCCAGTTGTAGGAAAAAGGCTAATCTATGATTACATAAATTGTATACAATTGGATTTAGTAATTTCACATACTGAATGACCAGATACATGCTTTAATACACAGCAAAAACTGTGGTGTTAACCGGTGTACTTAGAGGACCACACCAGTTATTTTACACCGGTGTTAAATTGTTGGTGTTAGTTTTACACCTATAGGTGTTATTACAACACCTATGGTTGTTACATTTACACTATTTGGTGTTATGTTCATTCTCTAGGGTGTTATTTTAACACCTTAGGGTGTGGTCCTCTATTAACACCAATTGGTGTCAGTTTTAACACCACAGTTTTACAGTGTAAGCACTATAAGGATGATATTTAGAGTATAAGCTATCATAATGAACAGACTACATATCACCGATGAGCTAAATAAAATTATTATTCAAGAGACAAGGAAGTACTCTGAAGTTTGAACGTACATACATATAATAATATATGTATATATGTATACATAAATATGCATATACATACACATACACACGTGCATATATAGTCATAATTCATAGGGACATTAGATTTCAAATTTCCATTTTGCAAAATGAAGAGGCAACTTATTTTTTTTTTTTTTTTGGGGGGGGGCAAATGATATTCCGTTTCCCTTTGTTAATATAGACCCACTTGAATGATAACATGCTAATCAACTACCCAATACATTTATACCGCAGTAGTTAAAGTAGAACAAATACCCTTCCTCTCAAAACATTTTAGTTTCTCTATACAAACACAATTCTAGTTCAATCTATTATCTGTATTAGTAGATATTTGAAAACGTACATTTTAAGACTATGCATCTATAACACACAGTCAATTAGAGACCACACACAGATCACTTCCTGCGGAAATACTGAGGAATAACGTCGGGCGGATGCTAAGTGCACTTTTGCGTGACAATATAATTTTTAGCGTAAAATCTGAAAGAATGTCGTAAATCATGCATTAGGATATTTTGACGGAATATGTTAAAGTTTGACTACCTTTGATATGCGATCATTCTGATTTGGAGTTTCAAATTATAAGTCTAATAAATTTACATTTCAAATTGGAATATTACACACCCATAATGGCACTATGAAACATAAAATCGTCATTTTAATACTAAAATAAAAGATTGCAAAAACTATCAATAATTCGAATTTATTTTACAACTTAAATTCTTCGATTTAAATGCATTTATCTATATTTAATATTATATCCATCATCCTGGCACAAATATCAAAGAATTTTCAAGTAAGATAGAAGATATATCATGGTATGTTATCCGAAAGGGGACGTGTATAATTTATCGGGTGGGCATTTTGAAGGTAAAATTGAATATACCGGACATTAAAAACACAATTACATGTATAAGTACATACTTAAAGGTCAAGTCCACCCAGGAGAATTGTTGATTTGAATCGATAGAGAAAAATCAAACAAACATAACGCTGCAAATTTCATCGAAATCGGATGTAAAATAAGAAAGTTATGACATTTTTAAGTTTCGCTTATTTTTCACAAAAACAGCTAAATGCACAACTCAGCGATATGCAATTTGAGAGAGTCGATGATGTCCATCACTCACTATTTCTTTTGTTTAAATAATACAATTTTTTGTTTGAATAATACAATTTTTCAATTTTTACAGATTTGACAATAAGCACCAATTTAATGGGGAATGAAACCTTTTGAATAAGTAGGCTTGTGTCGAAACAGAAAAATCAAAGAATAAGAACAAAGAAAGTTTGAGAAAAATCGGACAAATAATGAGAAAATTATAAGCATTTGAATATTGCAATCACTAATGCTATGGAGATCCTCCCATTGGCAATGCGACAAGGATGTGTGATGTCAGTCACATGTGAACAACTTTCCCTTTGATGGACTATAAAATACCCTCAAAATGTCTCTTTCTGCTTTTTCTTGTTGTGATACAAACTCTTTATCCATGATGCATTCTTTAAAAATCTGTACTACATGCCCTCCAATAGAAAGAACACATGATCTACTGATAGATGTGATAAAAGAGGCAATTTAAGTGAAATATAATCTAAAGTAATGGGGAGAGTTGTTCACAAGGGACATCACATATCTTTGTCACATTGCCAATTTGAGGATCTCCATAGCATTAGTGATCGCAATAATTCAAATGTTCTTAACTTTCTCATTATTTGTCCGATTTTTCACAAACTTTCGTTCAACTTGATCTGTTTCAGAAACAGATCAAGTTGAACGAAAGTTTGATTTTTCTGTTTTCACAAAAGCTATCTTGTTCCAAAGGTTTCATTCTCCTTTAACTTAACCATAAACTGCTGAAATAATGGTAATTCCACATGTTCAGGAAAATAAAACTTTGGCCACTTGAAAAGGAGGAGAAAATTATAATATTTCATATAATAAAATACAAAAGAAATAGTCAGTGGGTGACGTCATCAGTCGGCCAATATGCATACCGACCAGAATGTGCATGTAACTGTTTTGTGAAATTAAGCGAAACTTTAAAATGTCATAACTTTCTTATTTTACATCCGATTATGATGAAATTTTCAGTATTTTGCTCGTTGGATTTTTCTCCTCTTTTTCAAATCAACTCTTTGTTGAGGTGGACTTGTCGTTTAAAACGAGTTACAAAATTTCTGGCCTCAACTGCCCCTGCCCCCCCCCCCGGCCCTGGGATCGATTTCTTGACGGGGGTGCTCATTTAAATATGACAAGTAAAGGCTACAGTATATATATATATATCTTTCTCTTTTAAAATGCTGTTTAACTATAACCAATGCTATAAACACTTGACACCGATCATACGCCGGCTGAAAATAACCTTGCTCTACCGTGAATACTGCAATTACTTAATTGCAATTCTCAATCTAGGGAAAACTGAACAATTGCAGGACTCTTTGCTCTGATTGTAAGCTCAGACACCAATGATGATATAATGTTTCGTTATGAACTTTTAAAAACGTGGATTTAACTGAATCGGTTTTCACAATGATCTAGGACTTTGTTTACAACCACTTTTTTCTTCAGATCTTGAGTGTTGTCAATCATGAGCATACGGCCACAACAATAATTATTTGTTTGTGTGCTGTTTTCAAAAACAGTAATGTTAAAACTACACCGCCGGTTTTAAAGAGGATTATCATAACATGGAATAGCTCCATGATTATACCAAGCATTGTACACTACAGTGTGTCCCACAAACAGGTTAATGGCACTTTAACTGAGTATAATGTGAAATTACTATATCCAATTGTATACAATTTATGTAATCATAGATTAGCATTTTTCATACAACTGGCTTGTGTGTAATATTCCAATTTGAAATGTACATTTCTTAGACTTTTAATTTTAATTAACCCCAAATAAGAATGATCGCATATCAAAATAAAAAATGTAATCAAAAACTTTTTAACAAAATATAAAAATACGTGATTTTCGACATTCTTTCATATTTTACGCGAAAAATGATACTTTCACACAAAAGTGCATTTAGCATCTACCCGTACGTTATCCCTCAGCATTTCCGCAAGACTTTAAGCTGAGATAGCAAGAAATGACAAATTTTGCTATCCAAACTTCCAAGGAATAAATTTTTTTAGTATGTACTTTATACATGTAATTATGTACATAATGTACGGTATGTTCAAATTTTAATTAAAGATGCACACCTGGTAAAATATACATTAACCCCTTTCGGATAACATTAAAATGAGATATCTTCCACCTTAATTGAAAATTCTTGTAATATACGTAACATTAGGACATTTACTATACATTCAATGGGTAAACGCATTTAAATCGAAGAATTTTAGTTGTGTAAACAAACTTAAAACTATTGATAATTTTCACAAACTTTTATTTTGAGGAAATCGCGGTTTTATGTTTCACTGCGCCATATATGTGTGTGTAATTTTCAAATTTGAAATGAATATTTATCAGACTTATAATTTAAAATTCAAATAAAAAGGATCGCATATCAAAGGTAATATTTTTTTAACCTATTCCGTCAATATATAAAAATGCATGATTTTTGACATCCTTTCACATTTCACGCGCTATAATGACACTTTCACGCAAAAGTGCGCTTGGCATCCGGCCGTACACTATATTCTTGGGTATTTAAGCAAGACTTTAAGCTGGGATACCAAGCATTAACAAATTTTGCCGTCGAATCCTTATCTAGAGCCCTTTTTGACGTTTGGCCGGTCTACTATTATTGTCAAAACTGTAAAAATTGAAATATTGTATAATTCAAACAATAAATACAAAAGAAATAGTGAGTTTTTTTAAAAAAAAACAAGTGCACACCTAGTTATCAATAATGCAAATAGCATTTCCATTTATTTGAAAGTAGGATAAAAGAGCATTGTAGAATAAATGCCTTGCTCACGGGCATAGGTGCCGCGGCCGGGATCGAACCCCGGACTTTCTACGTATAGCCAGGCGCCTTAGACCACTCGGCCACGGCACCTCATCATCGATTCTCGGCCACGGCACCACATCATCGATTCTCTCATTATCATGTGACCAAATTGTACATGTAACTTTTTTGGTGAAAAATAAGCGAAACTTTAAAATGTAATAGCTTTCTTATTTTACATCCGATTTTAATTTTCAGCATTATGCTTGTCTGATTTTTCTATATCAATTCATATCAACATTTTTCTGAGGTGGACTTGACCTTTAAGTCTGATTTTCTCTATCAATTCATATCAACATTTTTCTGAGGTGGACTTGACCTTTAAGTGTTATCGATCAATCATCATTATCATTAATTTAATCAATCAATCAATCAATATTTTGTATCAACAGAGCCATCAAATGGGCCTCTCAAATGTACTAAGTGTCAGAATATTGTTGGGAGCAACCGTGGCAACAAATACTGCGTATCTGAAATGCCAGACCAAGTTGAAACATGTGCCGAAGGTGTTACAAAGTGTTACGTAAGTGAAAAAACCCAATTACGATTCGTTTGCTGTCTAGCATATGGATAAAGCTTGATACTGCTCATTGCGAGAGTTTTTTTATTTCAACAAAAAATTAATGCAAGAACAATTATCATTTTATTACAATAGAATTCGCTAGGTTTGTCATTGTTTTTCAATATTTATGAGTATTTATTGTAGCAGTAGCAGAAATAGTAGTAGCAGCAGTAGTAATAGTGGCGATGCTTGTATATTTTTGTAGTAGTAGTAGTGGTAGTAGTAGTAGTAGAAGTAGTAGTAGAAGTCGTCGTCGTAGTAGTAGTACTAGTAGTGGTAGTAGTCGTGTCGTCGTCGTCATAGTAGTATAGTAGTGGTAGTAGTAGTGGTGGTGGTGGTGGTGGTAGTAATAGTAGTAGTAGAAGTAAGTAGTAGTAGTAGTAGTAATAGTAGTAGTAGTAGTAGTAGTAGTAGTAGTAGTAGTAGTAGTAGTAGTAGTAGTAGGAAGCGGGAGTGCTGGGGTGCCCCTTCCACAAAAAAAAATCCGTGGGGGTGCTGCGTGTATTATTCTCCTTATTATGCAGCACCCCCAGGTATTCTGGTTGATGTGTGAAAATGGAAAATTGTAACCAAAAATGACCTTCATTTTGTAGTGAACCCCACCTTTTTTTTGGGGGGGGTCTTTCAAATTTGCACCAGCACCCCCACTTAAAAAAAATCGTTCCCAGCGCCCTGGTTGCCCCCATAGTCATAATAAATTATGCATCATAATTTTCTATTCACTTCAGATTCGAGTGAGGAACCGTGTAGACCTAGAAGCAAAGCGTATTAATACGATGGAGGTCATCCGTGGTTGCCAACCAGACGAAGTCGTGTGCGACGAGGCCATCGCCATAAAAGGCGGTTTTGAGAGATACACACAGTGTTGCGATCAAAACGAGTGCAACGTGGACGACGTCGTTGCATTCCCAGAAGAATAGGCCATCTTATTATCAAGGTGGACGTCAAAATCATTTTTCGACTTCTGCTTGATCACATGACTCCTCACATTTAGACCGTTCTTATAACCATAGATAAAAAATAAACAGAATCCTTTATTGTAGAGGAAGTCAAAATTGTGCACATGTATTGTCATATTATTACCATGGTTACAGGAGTTAGTACTTGTAATATAGGCACCAAGTAATTTCATGTTCTTTAGTTTCCGTTTTGCTTTGATCGATTTTTATCTTCTGACTGTTGGGACCTATTTACCTTTGGCAGGTTGGCTCTATAGGGAGTAAAGAACGACTCTATGATTTTCAAAGAAGTGAAAGAAATCTAATGTGATGGAAAAATGATAAGAGAAAAAGACCATTTTTATATGTTTACTGTGCTCTTTCCTGATTTATCGATGGTGAAGGCAATCATCTGTTTATACTTCCTAGACAATTATTAATGATTTGAGAGCCGAATGCTCAAATATTATCCGCATTCTAATTCAGATAAATAAATTCCAGTCCTACTAAACTTAGGATGGAGGTATATGGTATTATGTTACGCATAGACATGATAGATTTAGAGACAAGTTTGATATATTATAAAGAAAGTTAATGGGTATAGGGTACTCTCTTTTAATTTGGTAAATGTGTTTTATAAACCCATTGTTTTAACGATATCCAATTTCAGATCATAATTATATGACAATGTGCATCGAATTATTGGTCGATTGGATCAACCTTTTTTTAACTATCCACTCTTTCACACGGTAAAAATGGCCATGTTTAGACTTACTGCTACAGTATACACTTAATACATTGGTCACATTTGCTCTACGGCGGCCGGACGGCGAGTCGAAAACAGCCGTTTTAACGTTTTTTTGTACCAGCTACGTATAGGTGGTTTGAAATAAAAATTAACAAAGCGACTGTTTACGACTTGCCGTACGGCCGCCGTAGATCAAGCGTGACCGAGGTATTAGTGACCAATTCTTGGTCATTTTGATTAATTTGCTGTACTTGGAAACTCCTCAGCTGCTGTACTTGGAAACCCCAAGTTTTGTCACAGAATTCAACGATCATTCCTTTGTCATGTTTGTTGGTTAATATATTTGACATTCAAATTGACCGAATTTATCATTAACCTTTACATTTCTCGAAGGAAACAAGCATGGCCAAATTTTAATTGACAAGATGCAAATCTGGTCTCAAGTTTGCCAGACAACAACAGATAATACACGCAAATTTGCTCCAATAAATCGTTCATCCATGCAAGTCATGCAAGTTGTCTAAATAACTCGTTCCTATATAGGTTTGTATAGAAAAGGGTAGATTGTAAATGTTCACCACACTTTGTAAATTGTCTGAGCATTAGCATCATTTTGCTGATCGACCTACCCATTCATTCATATTGACCTTGCAACCTACAAAGGAGACTTTACCAAATTTGCAAAGCGCCGTGGTGTAGCGGTTCTGACTCTCGCCTGGTAATCAGAGGGTCGTGTGTTCGAATCCCAACATGGCCTCGCGTCCTTTGGCAAGGCGTTAATCCACACTTTGCCTCTCTCGACCCTGGTGTTAAATGGGTATCCGGTAGGATGTGAAAGCCTAGCAGTTGAGTCTTGGAACTCTTGTTGGAATGCTCCCCAGGGAGTGGAGAAGGTGCATACATTGTATGAGGGCATGCAAGGATCCGATGACCGGGATAATAATATATCTGTAAAGCGCTTAGAGACGTCGTTCCGATGTATTTCAAGCGCTATATAAATGCGGAATATTATTTTAGTATTATTATAAGTATCTGCCTTTCACACGGTAAAAAATCGTAATTTGAATGATTCCAGTGATAAAGGGCTATTGACGAATTATTAGCGCGTGTGAAACCAAACTAGAATCACGAACTCTAATCACAATCACTAATTAAATTTCTACTCCAGGGATGAATTCCAGTTACGGTACGAATTTTGCGTGTGAAAGGTCCGATGATTCTAAAGACAAATTGCAATCGTCATTACAATGGGCCTTTCACACGTGAATCTTAGTGAATCATCATTGTAATGATAATTGCTGTTGTAATGGTGACTGTGATTAGCGTTCGTGATTCTAATCATGTTCTTGTTTGATTTCACACGTGCTAGACTTTCGTCATTAGCTTTATTTTTCATTGGAACCACCATTCAAATTACGATTTTTTTTACCAAGTGAAATGGCGGTTGGCCTTCACGTCTGAAAAGACCCTTTGAGTGCATCGCCTTCCCTTATTCCCTTTGAATGAACCTGTATTTTGTTGCCCATGGTTTTTATACAACCATAGTTTATACAGTTGCACAAAATTTAATCAGAATTGCATAAAAAATCTTTTTACGACCCGCTGTATAAAACCGAGTTTTAAACAGCATAACTTGTATAAAAAGAATTATGCAACCTTTTGTTTATACTTTGAACGACCGAGTGTTGCATCATTTTCAAACAACAGATGTAAGGTTCATACAGTAAACAGCGGTTGTATAACATTTTATACAGGTTGTACAATTTTGTTTTTACTAAAACATGCAATAGACACTATTCATAATGATGCTCCTAGATACAAAAATAATATTATATCATGTATATCCAGGGGTAAATCGGCACGCATCATGGAATATCAAATTCCCGAGGAATGCTTTGTCAGTGGTTGGCATGCTTTTGTGCTAGATTTTGTATAGATTTTTCGAATGTATTGTGCTGGAGTTTTCTTCCTTCCTTGAAACATCCTGGGTTATGATATAAACAGCATTGTATTTGTCATATTTTTAACCACTTGTATTTTTGTTCATTGAAATATTGCCAGTTCGAAAAGGGTGTGTTTCATCACGTGATAATGCTATGAATGCCGAGAAATATTCTTTAGAGTTGTTTAAAAAAAAACAACCATAAAAAAAACTCTTATTCATATACAAAAATGTCATATCTCTCATGATCTTAACAACCCACATTTTCATTATGAATGTACCTGTACAGATTAAAGTTGCGCTATCGCGACATAAAACGTTTTCTCTTCTGTCAAAATAAAATGGTCAAAATCTGTTACTATCATACCGGTACAGTAACAAACCACTTTATACTCATCATTCGCTACTGACCGCACACATTCGTAATTCCGAAGCTTCGTTATTCCGAAGGTTCGTTAGTCCGAAAACGAAATGAGGTTCGTAATTCCGAAGGTTCGTAAGTCCGAAAACGAAGTGAGGTTCGTAATTCCGAAGGTTCGTTAATCCGAAAAAGCAATGAGCTTCGTAATTCCGAAGGTTCGTTAGTCCGAAAAACTAAATGATTAGCTAACCTTATTTCGTTTTCGGACTAACGAATCTTCGGAACAACGAACCTTATTTCGTTTTCGGACTAACGAACCTTATTTCGTTTTCGGATTAACGAACCTTCGGAATTAACATCGAACCTTATTTCGTTTTCGGATTATCGAACCTTCGGAATAACGCCACAAATGTTCGGATTAACGAACCCTTTTACGTTTTCGGATTAACGAACATCAAGGTATAGGCAGTTTGCGTATTTCGGAATTACGAATCTTCGGAATAAGAAACTTCGGAATTTCGAACCTTCGGAATTACGAAGTGTAACCGCTACTGACCATATTTAGCCTGATAATGTGAATTATTGTTTTCTGTAATAGTTTTCATGTTAATAAACAGGCAAAAATATAATCTTTTTAATTGCTCGTCCTATTGTTGTTTTGTTGTTGTCGATATTAATTAGCATTATGTAGTAGCAGCGTGTAAAGACTATGTATAACGCATCCGCCAAAGCCTCCGCCCGAACCACTCTCAAACACGTCTCAGTTCATCATAAGAATACTGAAACATGAAACTACGAATAAAAATGAAATTTGCTTTAAAATGATTAAACAGTCACTAAACCTGAGCCAGACAATGTAAAAGATATCAACAAAAAATGTCACAGAAGTTTTGGTGAGATTAAATTTTCGCCACCCTTTAAAGTTACCCAACCTTTCAGGTTAACCAACTTATGGCAGGCGACCGTGTAACGTTCAAAGTTGATCTTTTGTTTGTGATGTCATGATCCGTGAACTGTTCCGTTATGTACCATTCATTTTTCATCCAGGTCTATGCAAGTTTATTTGCGTTCTTCGCCCACAAGAATTGTTGAAATTGGACAATGCATGTTTTTCTGAAGTTAGGTATTGCATAGTATGGAAGCTTAAAAGTGCCACCGAGATGTTGAGATAATTATCTCATCATGTTGACATCTTGTAGAAGAGATGATGAGATGACAAGATCCCGGATCTCATCATGTTGACATCTTGTAGAAGAGATGATGAGATGACAAGATCCCGGATCTCATCATGTTGACATCTTGTAGAAGAGATGATGAGATGACAAGATCCCGGATCTCGTCATGTCAACATCTTTAAGAAGAGATGTTGAGATGACAAGATCCCGGATCTCGTCATGTCGTCATCTTTTAGTAGAGATGATGAGATGACAAGATCTCGGATCTCGTCATGTCGACATCTTTCAGAAGAAATGGTCAGATGACAAGATCTTCGATCCATGATCATGTCATCTAATCATCTCTTCTACAAGATGTAGACATGACGAGATCCAAGATCTTGTCATCTCATCATCTCTTCTAAAAGATGTTGACATGATGAGTTCCGGGATCTTGTCATCTCATCATCTCTTCTAAAAGATGTTGACATGATGAGATCCGGGATCTTGTCATCTCATCATCTCTTCTAAAAGATGTTGACATGATGAGATCCGGGATCTTGTCATCTCATCATCTCTCTACAAGATGTCAACATGATGAGATCCGGGATCTTGTCATCTCATCATCTCTTCTACAAGATGTCAACATGATGATATCCGGGATCTTGTCATCTCATCATCTCTTCTACAAGATGTCAACATGATGAGATCCGGGATCTTGTCATCTCATCATCTCTTCTACAAGATGTCAACATGATGAGATCCGGGATCTTGTCATCTCATCATCTCTTCTACAAGATGTCAACATGATGAGATAATTATCTCAACATCTCGGTGGCACTTTAAGCTTCCATACCATACAGACATGACAGAGGACCTTCATTAATGTATCCACCACCCGGGGGCACTTCCATTGACGAGCAGATACCATGCGCGACAGTGGGGTCTCGAAAAGTACCCTAAACTCGTATTTTCCATATTCTGAAAATGCATCCCTTAACATGCTTAACAAGTACAGTGAAACCTGTCTATAGTGACCACCCAAGGAAAACACAAACTGTGGCCTTTATCGACAGGTGGCTGCTATTTAGACAGGTTCTTATACAAACAATCTGCCTCCATGGGAATCGGTTTTAGTGGTCACTACAGGCAGGTAGCCACTATAGACAGGTGGCCACTAACACAGGTTTGAATGTATTGGAAACTAAACGATACTATTGGCAAGTATTCCCTGAAAACCCCTAAACAAGTATAGCGATATTTCAAACACGGACGTCGGTCGTCGGTTTTTCCTTTACCTGCATCATTCGATTTAGTACAGCCCAACTCGCGCAAATCGTACTCGTAGTATTGACTCCTGGGGCAAACGGTAAAAGCACATCCTTTATAAAACATTTTAGTCTTGATTGTATGATACCCTCGCAATTTTGACCCTAAACACGTTAATTTCCTCGCGAAATAGATACCCTTTTTTCATTATTTTAGTGTTTTTTGACACCCTTATCACGTTACGTACGCAACATACCCTAACTTGAAAAAGACATCCTTTTTACGTGTTTTGGGGGTCGCGCATGGTATCCACTCGTCAATGTAAGTGCCCCCCCCCCCCGGGCCTAAAATGGTGGCGAAATGTCATCTCACCAAAACTTTTGTGACATTTTTTTGTTAATATCTTTTGCATTGCCTGGCTCAGGTTTAGTGACTGACTATTGATTTTAAAGCAAATTTCATACCCATTCGTATGGTTTCAAGTGAAACGTGTTTGAGAGTGGTTCGGGGTGGTGGATCGGGTGGATGCGTCCAGCGGGGATGCGTTACATAGACTTTACACACTGCTACTACATATACTCATGAATAATATTATTAACAAAATAACATTAGAACGAACAATATGTAATAAAATATTATATTTTAAAAACCCATGAAAGTCCATATTTTATTGTTCGAAATAGACATGAAATGAAATTCTCCGAAATTTTGCTTTGCCCAATTGATCGAGGGCCCGGCAGCCGCTGCGCAGCGCCAGATCGACAAGGCTCTATCCATTTAATCGTTGAACGCCAAACAGGGTAGCAGCAACTCCCATCTTTTAACGTCTTTTGGTCCGACGCGGCCGGGTTTTTCAGCCCCCGACCTCCCGGTTGTGAGACGGACGCTCTACCAACTGAGCCAACACACCGGTTTTTGTCTGTTTGTTAGCATGAAAAAAAACACTGATCCACAATACTTCATCATTACGCTAGGTAGTTAGCAGTAAATTATGAATATATAGAGTTTTACTGTATCGGTATTTTGACCATTTTATTTTGACATGTTTGACAGAAAAAAACGTTTTATGTCGCGATAGCGTGATTTTCTGTATAAGTATACGTCTTTCATTCCCGGGGGGGGGGGGGGGGGCCACTTACGTTGACGAGTGGATACCATGCGCGACCAAAAAAACACGTAAAAAGGATGTCTTTTTCACGATAGGGCACGTTACGTACGTAACGTGATAAGGTGTCAAAAACACAAAAATAATGAAAAAAGGTATCTATTTCACTAGGAAAATTACGTGTTTAGGGTCGAAGCTGCGGGGATGATAAAACAAAATTAAAATGTTTTATAAAGGATGTCCTTTTTGCCCCAACACTTCGTGTTTAGAGTTCGATTTGCGCGAGGTGTAGAAGGTGGGGTCGTACTAAACCAAATAAGGTAAAGCCGACGACCGAAGGACCGGTATAACAATCAGTGGCGTAACTACGGGGGGGCATGGGAGGCACGTGCCCCCCCAATCGGCTGGCCAAAAAAAAAAAAAAAAAAACGGGGAAAAGGAGAAAAAGAGGGAAAAAGGAAGAGAAACGTAGTGGGGGAAAGAAGAAATTGTTGTTTATCATAGTGTTATATTATGTTATATAACATAAGAAGCAATTTTCACAACTTTATGAAACATTATTTGCTTAATTGTGTCTTCATTGTTCCTGGTGCTCGCATAGACTTTTTAACGAGACATATAAAACTGCTGTACTAAAGCCTCCCGTTTTCAAATCAATATACAACAAAATAATATATTTCCTCGCAATTAGAGTTATTATTGTTTTAAGTAGTGATATATTCTTCTTTTTCATGACTACTGAAAGTTATTGCCCTATTTTAAGGTCTTAATATAAAACATTTCCTGTCCGTGCTAACGTTCGCATTAGTGGATTGGTGAGATTTCTGCTCTTCATGAACTCCTAAAATCAGTCCTTAAAATGTCAATTTTTCTGATCTGAATATCAAAAAATTTTAGCTCGCGCTTCGCGCTCGCATCATTTGGTTAGTGAAATACGTGGGGTCTTAGTGAATTCCTACAAACAAGCCTTGGAATGCCCCTCTTCATGTCTGAATTTCCTAGATTTTCAGCTCGCGCTTCGCGCTCGCAGTATTTCATTAGTGAGATGCGTATGATAATCATG
Source organism: Lytechinus variegatus (assembly GCF_018143015.1). Taxonomy (NCBI): domain Eukaryota; kingdom Metazoa; phylum Echinodermata; class Echinoidea; order Temnopleuroida; family Toxopneustidae; genus Lytechinus; species Lytechinus variegatus. Next base: position 3,856,808 of record NC_054758.1, on the reverse strand, counting down.
ATTACAATGACTTCAAAAAGTGCTCAATGTGTTTAGATGTAATTCTAACAAAATCAGCAAGCGCTTGGCACTTGCATTAGATGACTATGGTGAGATATGTATACTGTGACATAATGGATTCGTAACTATAGTCCTTAAAATATCCATGTTTTGGGGTCAATATATGCAAAAATTTCAGCTCGCGCTTCGCGCTCGCATCATTTGGTTAGTCAAATACGTAGGGTCTTAGAGAATTCCTCCAAACAACCCTTAGAATGCCCCTCTTCAGGTCTATATTTCCTAAATGTTCAGCTCGCGCTTTTGCGCTTGCAGTATTTGATAAGTAAGATACGTATGATAATCATGATTACATGACTACAAAGGTGCTTCATGACTGTGTTTAGATGTAATTCTAACAAAATCAGGAAAGGATGGCACTAGCATTAGATGACTATGGTAAGATATTAATACTCTTAATGGATTCTAAAATATAATCCTTAAAATTTCCTTGTTTAGGGTCAGTATATACAAAAATTTTAGCTCGCGCTTCGCACTCGCATTGTTTGTTTAACGAGACAGTTAAGTATCATGATTACAAAACAATTTGCTTATAATGTCAATTTTTAGCCCTTAATATCAAAAATTTTCAGCTCGCGCTTCGCGCTCGCATTATTTAATCAGTGAGATACATATTCGTTTGATGGCACTGCATGTCCTTAAAATATCTCTATTAGGTCAGTATACCTGACAACTGAGCGCGCTTCGCGCGCTCCCTAAGTGACCCGAAATTTTTGCTGGTGCCCCCCCCCCCAATGCCGTGACCCACGGTACGCCACTGATAACAATAAAACATTCCTGTACTTGTTTAGGGGTTCATTTCAGGGAATATTTGCCAAGAGTATCGTTTTGTTTCCAATACTTGTTAAGGGTAGGGTTTCACACGCCAATACTTGTTAAGGGGTGCATTTTCATAATATGGAAATTACGTGTTTAGGGTGCTTTTCCAGACCCCATGGTCGCGCATGGTATCCACTCGTGAAGTGTGGCCCCCCCCCCGGGATTTCAAGACTATGCATCTATAACACACAGTCAATTAGAGACCACACACAGATCACTTCCTGCGGAAATACTGAGGAATAACGTCGGGCGGATGCTAAGTGCACTTTTGCGTGACAATATAATTTTTAGCGTAAAATCTGAAAGAATGTCGTAAATCATGCATTAGGATATTTTGACGGAATATGTTAAAGTTTGACTACCTTTGATATGCGATCATTCTGATTTGGAGTTTCAAATTATAAGTCTAATAAATTTACATTTCAAATTGGAATATTACACACCCATAATGGCACTATGAAACATAAAATCGTCATTTTAATACTAAAATAAAAGATTGCAAAAACTATCAATAATTCGAATTTATTTTACAACTTAAATTCTTCGATTTAAATGCATTTATCTATATTTAATATTATATCCATCATCCTGGCACAAATATCAAAGAATTTTCAAGTAAGATAGAAGATATATCATGGTATGTTATCCGAAAGGGGACGTGTATAATTTATCGGGTGGGCATTTTGAAGGTAAAATTGAATATACCGGACATTAAAAACACAATTACATGTATAAGTACATACTTAAAGGTCAAGTCCACCCAGGAGAATTGTTGATTTGAATCGATAGAGAAAAATCAAACAAACATAACGCTGCAAATTTCATCGAAATCGGATGTAAAATAAGAAAGTTATGACATTTTTAAGTTTCGCTTATTTTTCACAAAACAGCTAAATGCACAACTCAGCGATATGCAATTTGAGAGAGTCGATGATGTCCATCACTCACTATTTCTTTTGTTTAAATAATACAATTTTTTGTTTGAATAATACAATTTTTCAATTTTTACAGATTTGACAATAAGCACCAATTTAATGGGGAATGAAACCTTTTGAATAAGTAGGCTTGTGTCGAAACAGAAAAATCAAAGAATAAGAACAAAGAAAGTTTGAGAAAAATCGGACAAATAATGAGAAAATTATAAGCATTTGAATATTGCAATCACTAATGCTATGGAGATCCTCCCATTGGCAATGCGACAAGGATGTGTGATGTCAGTCACATGTGAACAACTTTCCCTTTGATGGACTATAAAATACCCTCAAAATGTCTCTTTCTGCTTTTTCTTGTTGTGATACAAACTCTTTATCCATGATGCATTCTTTAAAAATCTGTACTACATGCCCTCCAATAGAAAGAACACATGATCTACTGATAGATGTGATAAAAGAGGCAATTTAAGTGAAATATAATCTAAAGTAATGGGGAGAGTTGTTCACAAGGGACATCACATATCTTTGTCACATTGCCAATTTGAGGATCTCCATAGCATTAGTGATCGCAATATTCAAATGTTCTTAACTTTCTCATTATTTGTCCGATTTTTCACAAACTTTCGTTCAACTTGATCTGTTTCTTTGATTTTTCTGTTTTCACAAAAGCTATCTTGTTCCAAAGGCTTCATTCTCCTTTAACTTAACCATAAACTGCTGAAATAATGGTAATTCCACATGTTCAGGGAAAAATAAAACTTTGGCCACTTGAAAAGGAGGAGAAAATTATAATATTTCATATGATAAAATACAAAAGAAATACTAGTAGTCAGTGGGTGACGTCATCAGTCGGCCAATATGCATACCGACCAGGATGTGCATGTAACTGTTTTGTGAAATTAAGCGAAACTTTAAAATGTCATAACTTTCTTATTTTACATCCGATTTTGATGAAATTTTCAGTATTTTGCTAGTTGGATTTTTCTCATCTTTTTCAAATCAACTCTTTGTTGAGGTGGACTTGTCGTTTAAAACGAGTTACAAAATTTCTGGCCGCAACTGCCCCTGCCCCCCCCCCCCCGGCCCTGGGATCAATTTCTTGACGGGGGTGCTCATTTAAATATGACAAGCAGAGGCTACAGTATATATATATATATCTTTCTCTTTTAAAATGCTGCTTAACTATAACCAATGCTATAAACACTTGACACCGATCATACGCCGGGCTGAAAATAACCTTGCTCTATACCGTGTATACTGCAATTACTTAATTGCAATTCTCAATCTAGGGAAAACTGAACAATTGCAGGACTCTTTGCTCTGATTGTAAGCTCAGACACCAATGATGATATAATGTTTCGTTATGAACTTTTAAAACGTGGATTTTATTGAATTGGTTTTCACAATGATCTAGGACTTTGTTTACAACCACTTTCTGTTCTTCAGATTTTGAGTGTTGTCAATCATGAGCATACGGCCACAACAAGAATTATTTGTTTGTTTGCTGTTTTCAAAAACAGTAATGTTAAAACTACACCGCCGGTTTTAAAGAGGATGATCATAACATGGAGTAGTTCCATGATTATACCAAGCATTGTACACTACAGTGTGTCCCACAAACATGTTAATGCTGTTTAACTATAACCAATGCTATAAACACTTGACACCGATCATACGCCGGGCTGAAAATAACCTTGCTCTACCGTGTATACTGCAATTACTTAATTGCAATTCTCAATCTAGGGAAAACTGAACAATTGCAGGACTCTTTGCTCTGATTGTAAGCTCAGACACCAATGATGATATAATGTTTTGTTATGAACTTTTAAAAACGTGGATTTAATTGAATCGGTTTTCACAATGATCTAGGACTTTGTTTACAACCACTTCCTGTTCTTCAGATTTTGAGTGTTGTCAATCATGAGCATACGGCAACAACAAGAATTATTTGTTTGTGTGCTGTTTCAAAAACAGTAATATTAAAACTACACAAACAGGTTTTAAAGAGGATGATCATAACATGGAGTAGCTCCATGAACATACCAAGCATTGTACACTACAGTGTGTCCCACAAACATGTTAATGGCACTTTAACTGAGTATAATGTGAAATTACTATATCCAATTGTATACAATTTATGTAATCATAAATTAGCATTTTTCATACAACTGGCTTGTGTGTAATATTCCAATTTGAAATGTACATTTCTTAGACTTTAAATTTTAATTAACCCCCAAATAAGAATGATCGCATATCAAAACAAGTGGAATGCCTCTGGCCGTCTCACCTGCATCACGCGGTTCAATATAGCAGCAGTGCTGACTTTGAACACTACTCTAACTCGCACAAGATGTTCAGTGATACATGGTTACTCTTATGTCCACTTTTTATGAACTAGACCAATAAACTTACAGAGATATGATGGTTATTCAACAAAAAAAACCCAACATGGCCAAAGTTCATTGACCTTACATGACCTTTGACCTTGATCATGTGACCTGAAACTCGAACAGGATGTTCAGTGATACTTGATTACTCTTATGTACAAGTTTCATGAATCAGATCCATAAACTTTCAAAGTTATGATGGTAATTCAACAGATACACCCTATTCGGCCAAAGTTCATTGACCTTTGACCTTGGTCATGTGACCTGAAACGCGCACAGGATGTTCAGTGATACTTGATTACTCTAATGTCCAAGTTTAATGAACTAGACAAATAAACTTTCAAAGTTATGATGGTAATTCAACAGAAACCCCCGATTCGGCCAAAGTTCATTGACCCTAAATGACCTTTGACCTTAATCATGAGACCTGAAACTTGCACAAAATTTTCAGTGATGCATGATTACTATTATGTCCAAGTTTCATGAATCAGATCCATAAACTTTCAAAGTTATGATGGGAATTCAACAGATATCCCCAATTCGGCCAAAGTTCATTGACCCTAAATGACCTTTGACCTTGGTCATGTGACGTGAAACTCATGCAGGATGTTTAGTGATACTTGATTAAGCTTATGTCCAAGTTTCATGAACTAGGTCCATATATTTTCTAAGTTATGATGACATTTCAAAAACTTAACCTCAGGTTAAGATTTCGATGTTGATTCCTCCAACATGGTCTAAGTTCATTGACCCTAAATGACCTTTGACCTTGGTCATGTGACATGAAACTCTAATAGGATGTTCAGTAATACTTGATTAACCTTATGGTCAAGTTTTATTAACTAGGTCCATATACTTTCTAAGTTATGGCGTCATTTCAAAAACTTAACCTCAGGTTAAGATTTGATGTTGACGCCGCCGCCGCCGCCGCCGCCGCCGTCGCCGCCGCCGTCCGTCGCCGTCGGAAAAGCGGCGCCTATAGTCTCACTTTGCTTCGCAGGTGAGACAATAAAAAATGTAATCAAAAATTTTTTAACAAAATATCAAAATACGTGATTTTCGACATTCTTTCATACTTTACGCGAAAAATGATACTTTCACACAAAAGTGCATTTAGCATCTACCCGTACGTTATCCCTCAGCATTTCCGCAAGACTTTAAGCTGAGATAGCAAGAAATGACAAATTTTGCTATCCAAACTTCCAAGGAATAAATTTTTTTAGTATGTACTTTATACATGTAATTATGTACATAATGTACGGTATGTTCAAATTTTAATTAAAGATGCGCACCTGGTAAAATATACATTAACCCCTTTCTGATAACATTAATGTGAGATATCTTCCATCTCAATTGAAAATTCTTGTAATATACGTAACATTAGGACATTTACTATACATTCAATGGGTAAACGCATTTAAATCGAAGAATTTTAGTTGTGTAAACAAACTTAAAACTATTGATAATTTTCACAAACTTTTATTTTGAGGAAATCGCGGTTTTATGTTTCACTGCGCCATATATGTGTGTGTAATTTTCAAATTTGAAATGAATATTTATCAGACTTATAATTTGAAAATTCAAATAAAAAGGATCGCATATCAAAGGTAATAATGTTTTTTAACCTATTCCGTCAATATATAAAAATGCGTGATTTTTGACATCCTTTCACATTTCACGCTAAAATGACACTTTCACGCAAAAGTGCGCTTGGCATCCGGCCGTACACTATTCCTGGGTATTTAAGCAAGACTTTAAGCTGGGATACCAAGCATTAACACATTTTGCCGTCGAATCCTTATCTAGAGCCCTTTTTGACGTTTGGCCGGTCTACTGTTATCGTCAAAACTGTAAAAATCGATTTTCTCATTATCATGTGACTAAATTGTACATGTAACTTTTTTTTATGCTTGTCTGATTTTTCTATATCAATTCATATCAACATTTTTCTGAGGTGGACTTGACCTTTAAGTCTGATTTTTCTCTATCATTCATATCAACATTTTTCTGAGGTGGACAAGTGTTATCGATCAATCAATTATATCATTATCATTAATTTAATCAATCAATCTATTGTATCAACAGAGCCATCAGATGGGCTTCTCAAATGTACTAAGTGTCAGAATATTGTTGGGAGCAACCGTGGCAACAAATACTGCGTATCTGAAATGCCAGACCAAGTTGAAACATGTGCCGAAGGTGTTACAAAGTGTTACGTAAGTGGATAATGAAAACCATTCAAAATCACGATTCAATACTGTCTAGAATATGGATAAAGCTTGTAGATTACTGCTTATTGCGAGAGTTTTCATTTAAACAAAAAATTAATGCAAGAACAATTATCATTTTATTACAATAGAATTCGCTAGGTTTGTCATTGTTTTTTATTGTCGTTGTCAATATTTATGAGTATTTATTGTAGCAGTAGCAGAAATAGTAGTAGCAGTATTAGTAATAGTGGCGATGCTTTTATATTTTTGTAGTAGTAGTAGTAGTAGAAGTAGTAGTAGTAGTCGTCGTCGTATTAGTAGTACTAGTAGTGGTAGTAGTAGTCGTGGTCGTCGTATAGTAGTGGTAGTAGTAGTAGTAGTATATTAGTAGTAGTAGTAGTAGTAGTAGTAGTAGTAGTAGTAGTAGTAGTAGTAGTATAGTAGTAGTAGTAGTAGTAGTAGTAGTAGTAGTAGTAGTAGTAGTAGTAGTAGTAGTAGTAGTAGTAGTAGTATAGTAATAGTAGTAGTAGTAGTAGTAGTAGTAGTAGTAGTAGTAGTAGTAGTAGTATAGTAGTACTAGTAGTAGTAGTAGTAGTAGTAGTAGTAGTAGTAGTAGTAGTAGTAGTAGTAGTATAGTAATAGTAGTAGTAGTAGTAGTAGTAGTAGTAGTAGTAGTAGTAGTAGTAGTAGTAGTAGTAGTAGTAGTAGTAGTAGTATAGTAGTAGTAGTAGGAAGCGGGAGTGCTGGGGTGCCCCTTCCACAAAAAAAAATCCGTGGGGGTGCTGCGTGTATTATTCTCCTTATTATGCAGCACCCCCAGGTATTCTGGTTGATGTGTGAAAATGGAAAATTGTAACCAAAAATGACCTTCATTTTGTAGTGAACCCCACCTTTTTTTTGGGGGGGGTCTTTCAAATTTGCACCAGCACCCCCACTTAAAAAAAATCGTTCCCAGCGCCCTGGTTGCCCCCATAGTCATAATAAATTATGCATCATCATTTTCTATTCACTTCAGATTCGAGTGAGGAACCGTGTAGACCTAGAAGCAAAGCGCATTAATACGATGGAGGTCATCCGTGGTTGCCAACCAGACGAAGTCGTGTGCGATGAGGCCATCGCCATAGAAGGCGGTTTTGAGAGATACACACAGTGTTGCGATCAAAACGAGTGCAACGTGGACGACGTCGTTGCATTCCAGAAGAATAGGCCATCTTAATATCAAGGTGGATGTCAAAATCATTTTTCGACTTCTGCTTGATCACATGACTCCCCACATTATAGACCGTTCTTATAACCATAGATATTGTAGAGGAAGTCAAAATTGTGCACATGTATTGTCATATTATTACCATGGTTACAGGAGTTAGTACTTGTAATATAGGCACCAAGTAATTTCATGTTCTTTAGTTTCCGTTTTGCTTTAATCGATTTTATCTTCTGACTGTTGGGACCTATCTACCTTTGACAGGTTGGCTCTATAGGGAGTAAAGAACGACTCTATGATTTTCAAAGAAGTGAAAGAAAATTAAATGTAATGGAAAAATGATAAGAGAAAAAGACCATTCTTAATAATGTTTACTGTGCTCTTTCCTGATTTATCGATGGTGAAGACAATCATCTATTTATACCTCCTAGACAATTATGAATGATTTGAGAGCCAAATGAGCTGAAATATGATATCTCTACTGTTAGTGATTTATGTAACAATTGACTATCCATACTTAAACCACAAGTTTTAACCCAAGTTTACGCACTGTAAAAACTGCGGTGTTAATTTGTGTTAATCGAGGACCACACCCTGAGGTGTTGAAATTACACCCTAGAGATTAAACATAACACCAAAGAGTGTAAATGTAACAGCCATAGGTGTTGTAATAACACCTGTATGTGTAAAACTAACACCGCTAATTTAACACCGGTGTAAAATAACTGGTGTGGTCCTCTACATACTACGGTTAACACCGCAGTTTTTGCTGTGTAGGAAATGGAGTATCGGCACTGGCGTTAACTTAGAGTTCAAATCAATAATGAATACTCAAATATTATCCGCATTCTAATTCAGAAAAATCAATTCCAGTCCTACTAAACTTAGGATGGAGGTATTGTTATGCACAGATTTAGAGACAAGTTTGATATATTACAAAGAAAATAAATGGGTATATAGGGTACTCTCTTTTAATTTGGTAAATGTGTTTTATAATCCTATTGTTTTTACGATATCAAATTTCAGATCATAATTATATGACAATGTGCATCGAATTATTGGTCGATTGGATCAACCTTTTTTTTAACTATCCACTCTTTCACACGGTAAAAATGGCCATGTTTAGACTTACTGCTGCAGTTTACACTTAATACATTGGTCACATTTGCTCTACGGCGGCCGTACGGCGAGTCGAAAACAGCCGTTTTAACGTTTTTTTTTGTACCAGCTGCGTATAGGTGGTTTGAAATAAAATTAACAAAGCGACTGTTTACGACTCGCCGTACGGCCGCCGTAGATCAAGCGCGACCGAAGTTTCTTGGTCATTTTGATTAATTTGCTGCACTTGGAAACACCTGCTGTACTTGGAAATTGGAAACCCCAAGTTTTGTCCCAGAATTCAACGATCATTCCTTCGTCATGTTTGTTGGTTGACATATTTGACATTCAAATTGACTGAATTTATCATTAACCTTTACATTTCTCGAAGGAAACAAGCATGACGAAATTTCAATTGACAAGATGCAACTCTTGTCTGAAGTTTACCAGACAAAAGAGATAATACAAGCAAATTTGCTCCAATAAATCGTTCATCCATGCAAGTCATGCAAGTCGTCTAGTAAATAACTCGTTCCTATAGGTTTGTATAGAAAATGATAAATTGTAAATGTTCACCAGACTTTGTAAATAGACTATAATGCCTGAGAATCATTTTGCTGATCGACCTACCATTCATTCCTATGGAAATTGACAACCTACAAAGTAGACTTTGCCATTGCAAAGCGCCGTGGTGTAGCGGTTCTGACTCTCGCCTTGTAATCAGAGGGTCGTGTGTTCGAATCCCACCATGGCCAAGCGTCCTTTGCAATGCAATGGCAAGGCGTTAATCCACACTTTGCCACTTTCGACCCAGGTGTTAAATGGGTACCCGGTAGGATGTGAAAGCCTATATGTAGTATGCCTAGCAATTGAGTCTTTGAACTCTTGTTGGAATGCTCCTCAGGGAGTGGAGAAGGTGCGTACATTGTATGCGGGCGTGCAAGGATCCGATGACTGGGGTAATAATATATCTCTATAAATCGCTTAGAGACGTCGTTCCGATGTATTTTAAGCACTATATAAATGCGGAATATTATTATTATTATTATTATCCGCCTCGCAGACGGTAAAAAATCGTAATTTGAATGATTCCAGTGAAAAGGGGCTATTGACGAATTATTAGCGCGTGTGAAACCAAACTAGAATCACGAACTCTAATCACAATCACTAATTAAATTTCTACTCCAGGGATGAATTCCAGTTACGGTACGAATTTTGCGTGTGAAAGGTCCGATGATTCTAAAGACAAATTGCAATCGTCATTACAATGGGCCTTTCACACGTGAATCTTGAATCATCATTGTAATGATAATTGCTGTTGTAATGGTGACTGTGATTAGCGTTCGTGATTCTAATCATGTTCTAGTGCACACGTGCTAGACTTTCGTCATTAGCTTTATTTTTCATTGGAACCACCATTCAAATTACGATTTTTTACCAAGTGAAAGGGCGGTTGAATGATTCAAGATTCACGTCTGAAAAGGCCCTTTGAGTGCATCGCCTTCCCCTTATTCCCTTTGAAATAAACCTGTATTTTGTTGCCCATGCCCCCCCCCCCCCCCTCTGTACGCCGGCGGGGTTGGACAACAAGAATAGGTACGACGCACATGTACTATACATGTATAGACGATCGTGCTAAAAATTCGTCATATAAGCCTTATTTTTTACTGGAATCATCATTTAAATTAAGACTTTTTACCGTGTGAAAGGCCGGAAGATCAGATTCCAATTTGGCTTGTATAGTTCTGATCCATTATTAAGTTTTGGGCATAACGGTTATCACCTACACTTAAGCAGGAATTCGAGTAATATTAAACGTTAATATATCAGATTCAGGCAAACATGAGAATGAATACAATGAATAAAATAGCGCGAAATTGTCAGCTTTGCAGAAATTAGTCAACTTTGTAACTAATTATATATAATTTTTGTACTCCCTTTTTCATGGTTATTTTCCGTTATGTTGGCATGCAATATCGTAAGGACCTCCCAGCCTTTTGTTGCCCAACTAAATACCTTTGATAAAAGTAGAAAAGTTTTATTTGATTGTCAGTCACACTTGTCTAACATTTTTTTTTCTTGAATGTGGGATGATTGAATGTGTCTTCTAATGCACATCTCCTTCGCCTTCTTCCTCTTCTCCTTTGCCTTTTTCTTCTTTGCCTCCTCCTCCTTCGCCTTCTTTTATACAACCATTTTTGAATAGTTTTTATACAACCATAGCTTATACAGTTGCACAAAATTTAATCAGAATTGCATAAAAAACTTTTTACAATCCGCTGTATGAAACCGAGTTTTAAACACAATTTGTATGAAAAATTTATACAACCTTTTGTTTAACTTTAAACAACCGAGTGTTGCATCATTTTCAAACAACAGTTGTTAGGTTCATATAGTAAACAGCGGTTGTATAAAATTTTATACAGGTTGTATAATTTTGTTTTTACCAAAACTTGCAATAGACACTATTCAAAATAATGCTCCTAGATACAAAAATAATATTATATCATGTATATGCAGGGGTAAATCGGCACGTATCATGGAATATCAAATTCCCGAGGAATGCTTTGTCAATGATTAGCATGCTTTTGTGTTAGATTTTTGTATAGATTTTCGAATGTATTGTGCTGGACTTATCTTTCTTCCTTGAACATCCCTGGATTATGATATAAACAGCATTGTATTTGGCATATTTTTAACCCACTTGTATTTTTGTTTATTGAAATATTGCCAGTTCGAAAAGGGTGTGTTTCATCACGTGATAATGCTATGAATGCCGAGAAATATTCTTTAGAGTTGTTAAAAAACAACCATAAAAAAACTCTTATTCATAATATAAGCAAAAATGTCATATCTCTCATGATCTTAACAACCCACATTTTCATTATGAATGTACCTGTACAGATTAAAGTTGCGCTATCGCGACATAAAACGTTTTCTCTTCTGTCAAAATAAAATGGTCAAAATCTGTTACTATCATACCGGTACAGTAACAAACCACTTTATACTCATCATTCGCTACTGACCGCACACATTCGTAATTCCGAAGCTTCGTTATTCCGAAGGTTCGTTAGTCCGAAAACGAAATGAGGTTCGTAATTCCGAAGGTTCGTAAGTCCGAAAAAGCAATGAGGTTCGTAATTCCGAAGGTTCGTTAGTCCGAAAACTAAATGATTATCTAACCTTATTTCGTTTTCGGATAACGAACCTTATTTCGTTTTTGTATTAACGAACCTTCAAAACATCGAACCTTATTTCGTTTTCGGATTATCGAACCTTCGGAATAACGCCACAAATGTTCGGATTAACGAACCCTTTTACGTTTTCGGATTAACGAACATCAAGTTAGGCAGTTTGCGTGTTTCGGAATTACGAACCTTCGGAATTACGAAGTGTAACCGCTACTGGCTTCACCTAGCCTAATAATACGAATTATTGTTTTTTCTAATAGTTTTCATGCTAATAAACAGACGAAAATGTAATCTTTTAAATTGCTCGTCCTTATGTTGTTTTGTTGTTGTCAATATTCAAGTAGCAGCGTGTAAAGTCTATGTAACGCATCCGCAAAATCCTCCGCCCCGAACCAATCTCAAACACGTCTCAGTTCATCATAAGAATACCAAAACATGAAACTACGAATGGGTATGAAATTTGCTTTAAAATGAATAAAGAGTCACTGAATTTAAGCCAGACAATGTAAAAGATATTAAAAAAAATGTCACAGAACTTTTGGTGAGATGAAATTTCGCCACCCTTTAAAGTTACCCAACCTTTTAGGTTAACCAACTTATGGCAGGCGGCGGTGTAACGTTCAAAGTTGATCTTTTGTTTGTGATGTCATGATCCGTGAACTGTTCAGTTATGTGCCATTCATTTTTCATCCAGGTCTATGCAATTCTTATTTGCGTTCTTCGCACACAAGGATTGTTGAAATCGGACAATGCATATTTTTCTGAAGTTAGGTATTGCTCAGGCTTGCACTTAACAAAATGTATTATCGTTCAACGCAGAGTCTGATGCAGGGGTGGGGGGGGGGGGCACAACCGACCGGGCGTGTCCTCCCCTATTGAAGTTAGCATTTTGAAAACAGTTAGATGTACGCCGTATATGGGTCATGTAGGTGGGCTTATGATGTCATGTTCCTACCTTCCTTTTTCTGTTGGATGAAATTTAAAAAATTCGATGTTTTCATACAATCGCCATTCGGAAGGGCGGAAAAATAACTTTATCTACATTTCCCTCCGTGATCATGCAAAGGAGAAGAGTCTTCTTAGATAAATTATCCGAGTGCGAGCTGAGAAATTTTGATATTCCGATCTGAAAAGGGGAAAATTTAACAAATCAAACCTTTTCAATGATGCGAGCTCGAAGTGAATGCTATCTGAAAATATTTGATATTCCGATCTAGGACTATTTGTGGGAATTCATGATATATATCTCATCAATTTTTAATTGGCCTAATTAGAGTGTCATCTGAGAAAAGAAGTCACTTCAGCATAGTGGAGCGTTGTGGCCCAGTGGATTAGTCTCCGGACTTTGAAACAGAGGGTCGTGGGTTCAAATCCCAGCCATGGCGTAGTTTCCTTCAGCAAGAAATTTATCCACATTGTGCTGCACTCAACCCAGGTGAGGTGAATGGGTACCTGGCAGGAATTTATTCCTTGAAATGCCACCGCGCTGTAAAAGGCTGCGGGCTAAAGCCAGGGTAATAATATCCAAGTCCTTTGGAAGCGCATAGAGACGTTATTTATAATGTGTTATGCGCTATACAAGAACTGTCTATTATTATTATTATTATAACTTCATAAGCAATATTTAAATAGTGCGAGCGCGAGCTATTTTTTGTGTGTGGAAATTTCATGTATCTTTTCCTGAAAGTCGAACATTCTGGGCAATGTTTGTGATCCTTAATTAAATGCGTAGGCCTAAATAATTGATCAAAAGGGACTTGTTGAGGACTGATTATAGTGAGCCATAAAGCGATACATATTCAATAATAAAATAAAGCGAGCGCGAAGCGCGAGCTGAACATTTTTGACATTCCAACCTAATAAATGGAAATTCTAAAGGCCTGGACACACCGCCCGAGTGTTGTTGGAGCGGTCGTGGAGTGGTAGGGAGAGAAGGTCGAATTTCGCTCACAAAATTGGGGGAAAAATCGAAAACAAAAATCGAAAAAAAACCAAAAAAACAATCGAAATCGAAAATGGTGAACGGTAGCGTGTGGTGATGATTTTTTTTTCTCTCCGATCAACGACCGCTCCAACAACGCTCGGGCGGTGTGACCAGGCCTTAAGCATATTCTATAATCATGGGCAGGATAGGCATATAACTTCACAATGCGAGCGCGAAGCGTGAACGGAAAAAAGAGAATTAGACCTAAAAACGAGTCGCTATTCATGTTTTGTAAATCATAAAAGAATGGGCAATTGGGTATCCTAAGTCAATGTGAGCGCAAAGCGCGAGGAAAAAGTTTTAGTCTGAAATTGGATAATTCAAGCATGTCTTAAATAAAGAACAAGCTGTGTATCTCAATACACAATCGTGCGTGTGTTTAAGATTTATACCTAATATCTGAGCATTCTAAATATATATTTTATTATGAAAATCAATAATGTGATATCGAAGAGGGAGCGGAAAATATTTCATATTCCTATTTGAAAAGGGTTAATTTAAGCACTAATTCAAGCAAAGTGGAAATTATGGATGGCTCTTAATAAATGACATCAGCGCGAAGAGCAACCTGATATCTTTATTATTTGTATTTTGATCTAGGACCTGGACATTCTAAGGACATTCTAATATGAAAACGATGACTTCTATTCCTCTTCCTAAGCGTTAGACGTTCCATTCTGAAAAAAAATCAGTTATTAGGAATTCATGAAATTATTATTTTGTATTCATTAATCTTATAAGCCTAATGACAGCTCGAAATTCTTTTGAGACGAATTCCTGAAAACTGGACATTTTAGGCCCTTTTGAAATTATGAATAGGATGCATGGGTTAATGTATTTTTAACAAATTAATGAGAGCGCAAATCGCGATGTCGTGAAAATAGGATTTTAAGTAGTTTGTTACCGAATTGGTTATTATTATAGAGGAAATTATTGAGGTATACATTACTCACCAATCAAAATGCGAGCGCGCAGCGCTGGTTGATAGGTTTTGAAAAATCAAACCTGATAAGGGATATTTTGACTTCTTTATGGAATACATGCAAAGAACAGGAACAAATCAAATAACGCGAGCGCGCAGAGAGCGAGCTGAAAATGTTGATACCGAGACAATAAAACGGACATTTTACAGAGCACAGAAAATCAAACAAAATAATGAAAGCTCGTTGTTGGAGCTGAAATATGAAAAATCGACTTCAAAACTTGATATTTTAAGCTCCATATAAGCCTATCAAGGTAGAATCTCATGTAGGCCTATCTCATCAAACATGCAATTCGAACGCGAAGCACGAGCGAAAACTCTATATAGTGGCATGAAAGGTTTTTTATTTTATTTTCCACGTCGCCCCATCACCTTAGTTTATTCACTCTTCTTCTTCCTCTATTTTTTCCTCCTTTTCCCTTCTTTTTCCTTTTTGCAAATGCTCCCCCTTTTTTTGTTCCGCCAAAAGGGAGCCCCGGGCTTCTTGGCCCACTGGATCCGCCTATGTAAAATTGACAAGCAAATTCACTACAAAATGAAGGTTGTTTTGGTGCCAAGAAATTTGATAAGCCCCAATTAAGGGTTTCAATACAAGATATGTTTTTCAATTTCAACACATTTCTCCTATGTGACACACCAACCAGAATTCTAGGAGGTGCTACCTAAGGAAAAAATACACGCAACACCCCCCTGGGAAAAATCTTGGAGGCGCTGAAGCACCCCCGGGGGGGGGGCACTCAGTATATAATGCATAGTGGGTATGTGCCGCGGAGGGGACCCCCATTTTTACACTCAAATTTCCGTTCCAAGGCATAGCATTTTTGTCTTATTGAGAAAAAGGACAAAGAAAGCCGCTCCAAGGCATACCATTTTCTTCTTATCGAGAATAAAATAAGACAGAAATCCGCTCCAAAGCTTCGCATATTTTTCGTTACGCCGTTCCGTCGCATTGATCTGCTGCGATTTTGGTGAAAAGCGGCCGCCGAGCGCTGTCCGACCATCGTCTCTGTGCGAGCGCACCCGGCGGAGGCCGCGCTAGCTGCATCATGCACGCTTGCCCGTTCCATAGGGGTGCATACGCACGTACTCACTTGCTGGCGATCCGTTCCAAGGACCCCCGTTTTCACAAAATTGTACTTCCGAAGCCCGTTCCGAGGACCCTCCTTTTTACAATAAGCCCGCTCCGGGGCCCCCGTTTTTTGTCTCGCCCGCGGCACACCCCTACCACTTTTTTGGTCGAGTGCCCCCTCCCCCCCGGGGAAGCACCCCCAGCACCACTCTTATGAGTAAAGCGTGTCCCCACAAAAAAATATTAATGGCATTTAGATTGAGTATAATCTGAAAATTATTAAATCATATTGTATATAATTTTTATAATCGTAAATTGGTATTTTTTCACACACCCGGCTTGAATTTTGAATTGAATTCATTTATTTTCCATTCAAAAACATGCAAAATCAAGAATATGCAAACATTACAAAGTATAGAAATGAGACATTATTTATAAATGACGTATCATATTTTAAAATAAATGCAAAATACTTTGTTTTAATACATTTGTATTGAGTGCTATATAAATGTTGCATATTATTATTATTATTATCATTACTATTTTATATTATATATATATATACATACACAGCAAAAACTGTGGTGTTAACCGGTGTACATAGAGGACCACACCAGTTATTTTACATCGGTGTTAAATTGGTGGTATTAGTTTTACACCTATAGGTGTTTTTACAACACCTTTGGTTGTTACATTTACACTCTTTGGTGTTATGTTCAATCTCTAGGGTGTAATTTTAACACCTCAGGGTGTGGTCCTCTATGAACACCAACTGGTGTCAGCTTTAACACCACAGTTTTTACAGTGTATTAGGAAAATCGGATGCCCATGAAGGCAGTATGCTTGTAGGGTTGGGTCACCCAGAAAATATATGAATCGGTAAATGATAGAATACATAATATACAGTTATATGGAATACTAATTGGATAAAACTTCCATCAACGATAAAGATATATTACATGTTTATACGAAACTTTATAACTAATTGTCCGACCCACCCACCATGCACGAATGTAAAGAAAAGTTATGTAAGGATATTAATAAGCTTTGAGGAGTTGCCTTTTTAACTGTTTTTTAAAGGACAAGTCCACCCCAACAAAAACTTGATTTAAATAAAAAGAGAAAAATCAAACAAGCATAACGCTGAAAATGTCATCAAATTCGGATGTAAAATAAGAAAGTTATGACATTTTTAAGTTTCACTTCATTTCACAAAACAGTTATATGCACATCTTGGTCGGTATGCAAATGAGGGAACTAATGACATCACTCTCTATTTCTTTTGTATTTTATTATATGAAATATGAAATAATTTGATTTTCTTGTTATTGTCATGTGAAATGAAGTTTCATTCCTCCCTGAAAATGTGGAATTCCATTATTTTAATATCTTGTGGTTCAGGCAAGGAGGTCCTAATTGTCAAATTCATAAAAAACGAAATATTATATAATTCAAATAATAAAAAAACAAAAGAAATATCGAGTGAGTGACATCATCAACTCCATCATTTGGATGTAACTGGCTCGTTCATATAACTATTTTGTTAAAAATAAGCGAAAATTTGAAAAGTCATAACTTTCTTATTTTATATCCGATTTCGATGAAATTTTCAGCATTGTGCTTGTCTGATTTTTCTCTATTGATTGAAATCAACATTTTCTGAGGTGGACTTGACCTTTAAATGGAGACAATAAAGAGGAGTTTCTAACATCCATTGATAAAGAATGCAAAATGTCTGAACCTGTATATAGATGCTGTGGTTGTGATTGGATTTGCTAAATGAAAATCGAGTGAATTTCTTGTGTCGTAGGAATGAATATCACGATTTAGTGTGAACATGGAATGAAAATAGTTGGGTAACATGTTCTGTGTTAGGTTATACATGAATATCCCGATTTGCTGTTTATTAATATCTTAGATTTTTAAATATAAGATTTGTGTGTGCTAGATAATGAGATTTTGTGCATAGTCTAATAGCTTTCTTTTGGAGTAATGATATCGAGTATTGGTGTATTTTGTTCCCAGTTCCCAAAGTGATGTTGCCATATGATAAAATAAATGATTTATTCTTTTGTTTATTTATTTCGGTATAAAAACATTGCAACTAGCAGTCTTACGCAGTGGCGTACCTAGGATTTTCCACAAGGGGGGGGGGTGCAAATTCGTCCACCCAAAAGGTCTTGCATGGGTTGTGACTCGTCAGGGGGGCAGTCTGCCCCATCTGCCCCCCCCCCGTAGGTACGCTAATGGCCTTACGGCTTAACTGCGTACAATTTACATACAATACACAAAAAAATAGTTGATAAAATATAAGATATTGAAATAAGACATGAATAATTAAACTCTAATCTAGAATCAATGAATCTTGGTAATAGCTGCAATATGCAGGCTTCTTCAAACTAACGCTGACTCGACGTAGATGGGGTAGTATCGGCAGCGCGGAAGTACGTGATGAGGCATGCCGTGGTCGAGTGGTCTAAGGCGCCTGGCTATACGTGGGAAGTCTGGGGTTTGATCCCGGCCGCGGCAGCTATGCCCCATGAGCAAGGCATTTAATCTACAATGCTCTTTTATCCTGCTTTCCAAATAAATGGAAATGCTACATACATTATTGGTAATTAGGTGTGAACGTGTTTTAAAAAAAGTGGTGAGGGTGTTTGGACTATCTGAATCAGGCAGGCCCCACGGTAAGCATCAGATTCACACACGAAATGGAGGATGAGAACTCAATCCCTTTTCTGGACACCAGAATAGTGATAAGAGAAGAATGAAGTGTGAAGGTCTTGGTGTTCAGGAAGAAAGCACACACCGGCAAATATCTGCACTGCACTTAAGGCGCGGATCCAGGGCACCCCCCCACTTGAGAAGAAATTTGTAATGTAAAAATGTCATTGAAACCGAGGTGTGCCCCCTCTTTTGAAATTGAAGACTTTTTAGATTTTTTTGTTTTGCTTGTCATATTTTTTTTCGGATAAGAAATATTCTTCGTGGTTGACAATTTTTTTTTTTTGGGGGGGTTGCTTGTTAAAAAAAATTCCGCCGAAAAATTTGCCCCCCCCCCTTGGAAAATCCTGGATCCGCCCCTGCTTCACTTCACATCACCCTCTCCACAAGAAACTTGAAGGCGTTCACACTCTAGACTTCTTGACAGGACACACAGCATTATCTCAGAACCAGATGATGTTAAGATACTGAGGAAGACTTCATATAAAGTAGTCGGAAGGAATGTACCTATCCAGACTGGTCTTTTCAGAAGACAGAAGAACGGAAGAAGCCAGTAGCCGGGGGGGGGGGGGGTCATGAAAGGACTTGTCGGACACTTTATCGGAGAAGTCCCATTTTATCCGACAGCTACCATAGTAACAATACCTCTCAGTCAATCAACATCAGAGAAAGATGTCAGATTTGACAACATGTCAGATGAAAATGTCGATGAAACACTCCCCGGGACACAAACGAAGCCAAATGATCGTAGTGGAAACACAAGGAGGAAAGCTACGGTTACTGACTTTTCCTTCTGAAGCCATAAAGACATGACAGAGGACCTTCAAAAATGTATCCACCATCATGCGAATGGGGGGGGGGGCAGTTCCATTCACGAGTGGATACCATGCGCGACCATGAGATCTCAAAAAGCACCCTAAACTCGTATTTTCCATATTCTAAAAATGCACCCCTTAACAAGTATTGGCGTGTGAAAACCCACCCTTAACAAGTATTGGACACAAAACGATACTATTGGCAAGTATTCCCTGAATTGTACCCCTAAACAAGTACAGCGATATTTCAAACACGGTCGTCGGTTTTACCTTTACCTGCACCATTGGGTTTAATACAGCCCCACTCGCGCAAATCGTACTCTAAAAACGTAGTGTTTACTCCTGGGGCAAACGGTAAAAGTACTTCTTTTATAAAACATTTTAGTCTTGTTTATACCCTCGCAAATTTGACCCTAAACACGTAAATTTCCTAGCGAAATAGATACCTCTTTTTCATTATTTTAGTGTTTTTGACACCCTTATCACGTTACGTACGTAACGTGCCCTATCTTGAAAAGGACATCCTTTGGGGGTCGTGCATGGTATCCACTCGTCAATGTAAGTCCCCCCCCCCCGGGCCTAAAATGGTGGCGAAATTTCATCTCACCAAAACTTTCGTGACATTTTTTGTTAATATCTTTTGCATTGCCTGGCTCAGGTTGAGTGACTGCTTATTGATTTTAAAGCAAATTTCATACCCATTCGTAGTTTCAAGTTTCAGTATTTCTATGATGAAACGTGTTTGAGAGTGGATCGGGGTGGTGGATCGGGTGGATGCCTCCGGGGATGCGTTACATAGACTTTACACACTGCTACTACATATACTCATGAATACTGACAACAAAATAATAGGACGAGCGATTTGTAATAAAATATTACATTTTAAAAAACCCTGAAAGTCCATATTTTATTGTTCGAAATAGGCATGAAATGAAATACTCCGAAAATTTGCTTTGCCCCAGTGATCGTAGTCTACAAATGTAGACCCACATCTGCAGTGTGTGTACCTCAGCTGATTCAACGAGTCTGCATAGCAGACTATGTCTACTGAGGCTGCCCTTTCAGGGTGGTTTGCTTCACAAACCAGTAGCAGATCCCACCTCACGAGCCATTCAGAGTCTGCATAGCAGACTACAGTGATGGTGGGCCCGGCAGCCTCTGTGTAGCGCCAGATCAACAAGGCTCTAGATATCCCTTTAATCGTTGAACGCCGAACAGGGTAGCAGCAACTCCCATCTTTTAACGTCTTTTGGTCTGACGCGGCCGGGGTATGAGCCCCCGACCTCCTGGTTGTGAGAAGGACGCTCTACCAACTGAGCCAACACACCGGTTGTTGTCTGTTTGTTAGCATGAAAACTATTACAAAAACACTGATCCACAATACTTTATCATTACGCTAGATAATCAGCAGAAAATTATGAGTATATAGAGTTTTCTTACTGTACCGGTATAATCGTAACGAATTTCGACCATTTCATTTTGACAGAAAAGAAAAAGTCGGATAGCGTAATTTTCTGCATAAGTATACGTCTTTCATTACTGATACATATATGATATGAACAATGTGGGTTGTTTAGATCATGACATTTCTTTTATGAATAAGTAGTTTATTGATGGCTGTTTTTTGTGAACAACTCTATAGAACGTTTCTCGGCATTCATAGCATTATATCGTGATGAAATACACCATTCAATAACAGGCAATATTTCAATGAACAAAAATATAAGTGGGTTAAAAATATGTCAAATACAATGCTGTTTATATCATAACCCAGGGACGTTCAAGGAAGGTAGAATACACAAACACAATATATTCGAAAATCTTTTATACAAAATCTAACACAAAAGCATCCCAATCATTGACCGTACCGATCTACCCTTCCATAAGCGAAATATAAGTTTTGTATCAATAGGCCCGTCTGCACCATACCGAGTTTTAAAATTAGCGCGCTATTTCTGATCCGGCAAAATTATCCCTATCTGAACAATCTCGAGGTTATTTGTAATGGAAAATACGTTTGATACATCGTGAGACAACTGGGGGCGTTTCATGAAAGGACTTGTCAGACATTTTATCCGACAAGTACCAGTTTATCCGACAGTTACCATAGGAACAGTGCCTCTCAGCCAATCAGAATCAAGGAAAGATGTCAGATCTGACAACTTGTCAGATGAAAATATTGATGAAACGCTCCCCTGGTTATTTCTTCTACTCAACAATTGTTGTTTTGGTCAATCACCCCCTCCATCGCGGCGACGTCTCAGCAGTCGCGGATATCATTAGTCTCCGAGACGTCGCAGCAACTGATGGAGACTTCTCGGAGACGTCGCGGAGACTAGAAACAGTCTCCAAAATATTAAACATGTTCAATCTTCTTGCGACTCCTCGGAGACTCTTTAATTTTCATGAGACGTCTCAGAGATGTCGCGGAGACGTCTCTGCAACTAGCAAAATTTGTAGTCGCGAACTAGTTTCAAGCCCAGTGAGATACCCCCTTTAGTGTGACTTGTTATGTGAAATGGGATCTGAAACAATTTATCTGTGGTACTTCGCAGGCTTCGACTGTGTGATTGGGTTTTAAGTTTTAGTAATTCTGTAACGTATATAATGTGGGGCTTGACCGACTAATGATTTATATACAATTAACAGAATTTTGAATGAAATTCTTGGGCGTACAGGCAACCAGTGGAGTTCTCTCAGAAGAGGTGTAGTGGAACTGAACTTTGGGACACGGTAGATAAGTCTTGCACATGAATTTTGGACTCTTTGTAACTTAGAAATAAGACTATCGGGCATTCCAAACAACAAACCATTACAGTAGTCAAGCTTACTTGTAATCAGAGCATGTGCTACCAGTTTGATACTTTCTTGATCAAAGTATTTGCGAATGCGCCAAAGGTTATACAGGAGGTAATATGTTGATTTGCATACATTCGTGACTTGGGTTTCCATATTGAGGTTTGTATCAAATCAAGTTCCTTGCGGTATCAGAGGGATTGACATTGGATACTCCAATTTCTATACAGTTGATATTAATTTTAGAGATCTGCTGTGAGGTGCCAATGAGCAAAAATTCACTTTTGCTATCATTTAATTTCAGATTATTACCGAGCATCCAGCTACGAATAAAAATGATACATTGTTCTAGCCTTGAAACACTTGTGTCTGCGGAGGTAGAAGATGGCCTAAAAGATATATACAATTGTGTGTCGTCGGCATAACAATGACAAGAAACTTCGGGAAAATTATTCTAGGTGCTTTTAATAAGGCTACTTGTGTATAATGCAAAAAGCAAGGGACCGAGTCGTGAGCCCTGGGGCACGCCAAAAGGTACTGGGAAAGAATCTGAGACAGTACCATCAATAACAACTTTTTGATGCCGATCAGACAAGTATGACTTGATCCAGTTGAGAGCAACACCATTGATACCGAAACAATTATGCAAAATTTCCAAAAGTCTGGTACAATTCCAAAAGTCTAATACAATCAAACATTTGATTCGAGAAATAAATACTAAATTAAATAGTTACACGCAGGCACAAGTGGAAGTAGTACTTTTTGTAACAATTATTAATGAGAAATAAAAGTGTATTCACTGGGAATAACAATGCAATCTAGGAAGTATGATATTACTAGAAAGTTATTAGAATTGAATATCTTTATACAAGAATGCTTGTATTTTGAAATTGGTTGTTTGTAGATTGATATTGCACAGGTTTGAAATAAAATTGAATGATCTGGGTTTATATATGGTAAAATAAAATCAAACTAAAGTCACGCAATCGCTACTCAAATTGTGATCAAATTAATATCATTCATGATTAAAAGTAATCAATATACGCGATCAGTGGTCGTTAGCGTTCACGTTATGCCACGAATAAATCACGAATCAGCACCCTGAGATTAATATCTCATATAAAATGTGCATCATATTACTCTGCAATAAAGGATTTATATCTGTGGAGTTGTAGTAGTAGTAGTATTTATTTCCGTATTAAAAGCACAATTATATACAATAAAATACGGTGGATAGCCCACATTCAGCGTGACTGGCACAGTGAGGCTGGTCTAAAGCAGCCGTTGTGTCAAGTAGAAGTCGAAATATGATCGAAAAGATGACCTATTATTCTTCAGGAAATGGAACGACGTCGTCCACGTTGCACTCGTTATGATCGCAACACTGTGTGTATCTCTCATAACCGCCTTTTATGGCGATGGCCTCATCGCACACGACTCCGTCTGGTTGGCAACCACGGATGACCTCCATCGAATAAATACGCGTTGCTTCTAGGTCTACAAGGTTCCTCACTCGAGTCTAAAGTGATAAAAAATGATGATGCATTAGTAACTTGTTTGGTGATGGAACGATTTTTTTTTACGTAGGGGTGCTGGGGTAAATTTGAAAAGTAAAATAAAAGGGGGTGTTGCACTACAAAATGAAGGCAATTTTAGGTTAAAATTTTCAATTTTTACACATCTACCAGAATACCTTGGGGTGCTGCACATGGAGAATGCTACACGCAGCACCGCCTCTCCCCCGGGGGGGGGGGGGGTCATAGGCGGTGGAAGCGGGGGGGGGGGGGGGACGTGTCCCCCCTAAATTTGAGGAGGGGGGGCGGTCCCCCCATAAATTTGTTGTTGATTTCCTTTTTTTTTGCTTGTCAATTTATTTTCCTACGTCCCCCTAAAAGTTTTTGGTTGAAAACCTTTTTTTTTTGCTTGTCAAATTTTTTTTGGTACTACTAGTACTACTGCTACTGCTACTACTACTACTACTACTACCACTATACTACTACCACTACTACTACCACTACTACTACCACTACTACCACTCCT